>NW_026511329.1:10000-30965 GCF_027579735.1 Bombina bombina | reverse complement strand
TTGTTCAAAATTCACCAAAATTTCACCACAGTGTCTTAAAGCCTTAAAAGTATTGCACACCAAATTTGGAAGCTTTAACCCTTAAAATAACGGAACCGGAGCCGTTTTTATATTTAACCCCTTTACAGTCCCTGGAATCTGCTTTGCTGAGACCCAACCAAGCCCAAAGGGGAATACGATACCAAATGATGCCTTCAGAAAGACTTTTCTATGTATCAGAGCTCCACACACATGCAGCTGCATGCCATGCTGTCCTCAAAAACAAGTGCGCCATACCGGCGCGAAAATGAGGCTCTGACTATGATTAGGGAAAGCCCCTAAAGAATAAGGTGTCAAAAACAGTGCCTGCCGATATAATCATATCAAAATACCCAGAATAAATGATTCCTCAAGGCTAAATATGTGTTAATAATGAATCGATTTAGCCCAGAAGAAGTCTACAGTCTTAATAAGCCCTTGTGAAGCCCTTATTTACTATTTTAATAAACATGGCTTACCGGATCCCATAGGGAAAATGACAGCTTCCAGCATTACATCGTCTTGTTAGAATGTGTCATACCTCAAGCAGTAAGAGACTGCACACTGTTCCCCCAACTGAAGTTAATTGCTCTCAACAGTCCTGTGTGGAACAGCCATGGATTTTAGTTACGGTGCTAAAATCATTTTCCTCATACAAACAGAAATCTTCATCTCTTTTCTGTTTCTGAGTAAATAGTACATACCAGCACTATTTTAAAATAACAAACTCTTGATTGAATAATAAAAACTACAGTTAAACACTAAAAAACTCTAAGCCATCTCCGTGGAGATGTTGCCTGTACAACGGCAAAGAGAATGACTGGGGTAGGCGGAGCCTAGGAGGGATCATGTGACCAGCTTTGCTGGGCTCTTTGCCATTTCCTGTTGGGGAAGAGAATATCCCACAAGTAAGGATGACGCCGTGGACCGGACACACCTATGTTGGAGAAAACAACCACTCCGTATGAGATTTTGCTAGTTGAAAAGATGACGCCTGAACCAAGATGACGTCTAGATAAGGCGCCACAGCAATTCCCTGGAATCTGATCACTGCCAAGAGGACTCCCAGAACTCTTGTGAATATTCTGGAAGCTGAAGCAAAACCAAACGGAAGGGCAATAAACTGGAAATGCATGTCCAGAAAAAGCAAACTTTAGAAACTGTAAATGATCCATGTGAATGGGAACATGTAAATACGTGTCCTTCAGGTCTATGGTCGTCATGAAATTACCTTCCTGGACCAATGGAAGAAAGAAACAAATAGTTTCCATCTTGAAGGATGGAACCCTGAGGAACATGTTTAGACACTTTAGGTCCAGGATGGGACAAAAAATTCCCTCCTTTTTGGGAACCTTTTTGGTAATAGATGTGAATAGAATCCTAGACCTTAATTCTTTAGAGGAAATGGTACAACACCTCCTCCCAAAGAGGATAGGTCCTTCACGCAATTTAAGAAGGCCTCCCTCTTTACCTGGATAGAGGATAAACTACACAGGAGGAATCTGCCCCTTGGAGGGTAAGAATTGAATCCCATTATGTAACCCTGGGATACTATGTCCTTAGCCCATGGACCTGGGACATCATGTTTTCAAGCCTGCTGAAAAAGAGAAAGCCTGCCCCCCACCTGATCCCAACTCAGATCAGGGGCGGACCCTTCATGCTGATTTAGAGTTAGCGGAAGGCTTTTAGATTTGTTTTCCCTTGTTCCAAGGCTGACTGGATTTACAAGTGGACCTTGATTGGTCTGGAAGAGAAGAGGAGGATTCTGTCCCTTGAAGTTGCAAAAACATAATTTATGCTTACCTGATAAATTCCTTTCTTCTGTTGTGTGATCAGTCCACGGGTCATCATTACTTCTGGGATATTATCTGCTCCCCTACAGGAAGTGCAAGAGGATTCACCCAGCAGAGTTGCTATATAGCTCCTCCCCTCTACGTCACCTCCAGTCATTCGACCAAAGACCAACGAGAAAGGAGAAGCCAAGGGTGTAGTGGTGACTGAATTATAATTTAAAAAATATGTACCTGCCTTAAAAAACAGGGCGGGCCGTGGACTGATCACACAACAGAAGAAAGGAATTTATCAGGTAAGCATAAATTATGTTTTCTTCTGTTATGTGTGATCAGTCCACGGGTCATCATTACTTCTGGGATACCAATACCAAAGCAAAAGTACACGGATGACGGGAGGGATAGGCAGGCTCATTATACAGAAGGAACCACTGCCTGAAGAACCTTTCTCCCAAAAATAGCCTCCGAAGAAGCAAAAGTGTCAAATTTGTAAAATTTGGAAAAAGTATGAAGCGAAGACCAAGTTGCAGCCTTGCAAATCTGTTCAACAGAGGCCTCATTCTTAAAGGCCCAAGTGGAAGCCACAGCTCTAGTGGAATGAGCTGTAATTCTTTCAGGAGGCTGCTGTCCAGCAGTCTCATAGGCTAAACGTATTATGCTACGAAGCCAAAAAGAGAGAGAGGTAGCAGAAGCTTTTTGACCTCTCCTCTGTCCAGAATAAACGACAAACAGGGAAGAAGTTTGGCGAAAATCTTTAGTTGCCTGCAAGTAGAACTTGAGGGCACGAACTACATCCAGATTGTGTAGAAGACGTTCCTTCTTTGAAGAAGGATTTGGACACAAGGATGGAACAACAATCTCTTGATTGATATTCCTGTTAGAGACAACCTTAGGTAAGAACCCAGGTTTAGTACGCAGAACTACCTTGTCTGAGTGAAAGATCAGATAAGGAGAATCACAATGTAGGGCTGATAACTCAGAGACTCTTCGAGCCGAGGAAATAGCCATTAAAAATAGAACTTTCCAAGATAACAATCTTATATCAATGGAATGAAGGGGTTCAAACGGAACACCCTGTAAAACGTTAAGAACTAAGTTTAAACTCCATGGCGGAGCAACAGTTTTAAACACAGGCTTGATCCTAGCTAAAGCCTGACAAAAGGCCTGGATGTCTGAATTTTCTGACAGACGCCTGTGTAACAAGATGGACAGAGCTGAGATCTGTCCCTTTAATGAGCTAGCCGATAAACCCTTTTCTAAACCTTCTTGTAGAAAAGACAATATCCTAGGAATCCTAACCTTACTCCAGGAGTAATCTTTGGATTCACACCAGTATAGGTATTTACGCCATATTTTATGGTAAATCTTTCTGGTAACAGGCTTCCTAGCCTGTATCAGGGTATCAATAACCGACTCAGAAAAACCACGTTTTGATAAAATCAAGCGTTCAATTTCCAAGCAGTCAGCTTCAGAGAAGTTAGACTTTGATGTTTGAATGGACCCTGAATCAGAAGGTCCTGTCTTAGAGGTAGAGACCACGGCGGACAGGATGACATGTCCACTAGATCTGCATACCAAGTCCTGCGCGGCCATGCAGGCGCTATTAGAATCACTGATGCTCTCTCCTGTTTGATTTTGGCAATCAATCGAGGAAGCAGCGGGAAGGGTGGAAACACATAAGCCATCCTGAAGTTCCAAGGTGCTGTCAAAGCATCTATCAGAACCGCTCCCGGATCCCTGGATCTGGATCCGTAGCGAGGAAGTTTGGCGTTCTGGCGAGACGCCATGAGATCTATCTCTGGTTTGCCCCAACGTCGAAGTATTTGGGCAAAGACCTCCGGATGAAGTTCCCACTCCCCCGGATGAAGAGTCTGGCGACTCAAGAAATCCGCCTCCCAGTTCTCCACTCCCGGGATGTGGATTGCTGACAGGTGGCAAGAGTGAGACTCTGCCCAGCGAATTATCTTTGATACTTCTATCATTGCTAGGGAGCTTCTTGTCCCTCCTTGATGGTTGATGTAAGCTACAGTCGTGATGTTGTCCGACTGAAACCTGATGAACCCCCGAGTCTTTAACTGGGGCCAAGCTAGAAGGGCATTGAGAACTGCTCTCAATTCCAGAATGTTTATTGGCAGGAGACTTTCCTCCTGACTCCATTGTCCCTGAGCCTTCAGAGAATTCCAGACAGCGCCCCAACCTAGAAGGCTGGCGTCTGTTGTTACAATTGTCCAGTCCGGCCTGCTGAACGGCATCCCCCTGGACAGATGTGGTCGAGAAAGCCACCATAGAAGAGAGTTTCTGGTCTCTTGATCCAGATTCAGAGTGGGGGACAAATCTGAGTAATCCCCATTCCACTGACTCAGCATGCACAATTGCAGCGGTCTGAGATGTAGGCGTGCAAAGGGTACTATGTCCATTGCTGCTACCATTAAGCCGATCACCTCCATGCATTGAGCTACTGACGGGAGCTGAATGGAATGAAGGACACGGCATGTATTTAGAAGCTTTGTTAATCTGTCTTCTGTCAGATAAATCTTCATTTCTACAGAATCTATAAGAGTCCCCAAGAATGGAACTCTTGTGAGAGGCAAGAGAGAACTCTTCTTTTCGTTCACTTTCCATCCATGCGACCTTAGAAATGCCAGAACTAACTCTGTATGAGACTTGGCAGTTTGAAAGCTTGAAGCTTGTATCAGAATGTCGTCTAGGTACGGAGCTACCGAAATTCCTCGCGGTCTCAGAACCGCTAGAAGGGCACCCAGAACCTTCGTGAAGATTCTTGGAGCCGTAGCCAATCCGAATGGAAGGGCTACAAACTGGTAATGCCTGTCTAAGAAGGCAAACCTTAGATACCGGTAATGATCTTTGTGAATCGGTATGTGAAGGTAAGCATCCTTTAAATCTACTGTGGTCATGTACTGACCCTTTTGGATCATGGGTAAGATTGTCCGAATAGTTTCCATTTTGAACGATGGAACTCTTAGGAATTTGTTTAGGATCTTTAAATCCAAGATTGGCCTGAAAGTTCCCTCTTTTTTGGGAACCACAAACAGGTTTGAGTAAAACCCTTGTCCTTGTTCCGACCGCGGAACCGGATGGATCACTCCCATTAATAATAGATCTTGTACACAGCGTAGAAACGCGTCTTTCTTTATTTGGTTTGTTGACAACCTTGACAGATGAAATCTCCCTCTTGGGGGAGATAATTTGAAGTCTAGAAGGTATCCCTGAGATATGATCTCTAGCGCCCAGGGATCCTGGACATCTCTTGCCCAAGCCTGGGCGAAGAGAGAGAGTCTGCCCCCCACTAGATCCGGTCCCGGATCGGGGGCCCTCGGTTCATGCTGTCTTAGGGGCAGCAGCAGGTTTTCTGGCCTGCTTGCCCTTATTCCAGGACTGGTTAGGTTTCCAGCCTTGTCTGTAACGAGCAACAGCTCCTTCCTGTTTTGGTGCAGTGGAAGTTGATGCTGCACCTGCTTTGAAATTCCGAAAGGGACGAAAATTAGACTGTCTAGCCTTAGCTTTGGCTTTGTCTTGAGGTAGAGCGTGGCCCTTACCTCCTGTAATGTCAGCGATAATTTCTTTCAAACCGGGCCCAAATAAAGTTTGCCCCTTGAAAGGTATATTAAGTAATTTGGACTTAGAAGTTACATCAGCCGACCAGGATTTTAGCCACAGCGCCCTACGTGCCTGAATGGCGAATCCTGAATTCTTAGCCGTAAGTTTGGTTAAATGTACTACGGCCTCCGAAATGAATGAATTAGCTAGTTTAAGGACTCTAAGCCTGTCCGTAATGTCGTCCAGCGTAGCGGAACTAAGGTTCTCTTCCAGAGACTCAATCCAAAATGCTGCCGCAGCCGTAATCGGCGCGATGCATGCAAGGGGTTGCAATATAAAACCTTGTTGAACAAACATTTTCTTAAGGTAACCCTCTAATTTTTTATCCATAGGATCTGAAAAAGCACAGCTATCCTCCACCGGGATAGTGGTGCGCTTAGCTAAAGTAGAAACTGCTCCCTCCACCTTAGGGACCGTTTGCCATAAGTCCCGTGTGGTGGCGTCTATTGGAAACATCTTTCTAAATATTGGAGGGGGTGAGAACGGCACACCGGGTCTATCCCACTCCTTAGTAACAATTTCAGTTAATCTCTTAGGTATAGGAAAAACGTCAGTACTCGCCGGTACCGCAAAGTATTTATCCAACCTACACATTTTCTCTGGTATTGCAACAGTATTACAATCGTTAAGAGCCGCTAAGACCTCCCCTAGTAATACACGGAGGTTTTCCAATTTAAATTTAAAATTTGAAATATCTGAATCCAATCTGCTTGGATCAGAACCGTCACCTACAGAATGAAGCTCTCCGTCCTCATGCTCTGCAAGCTGTGACGCAGTATCAGACATGGCCCTAGAATTATCAGCGCACTCTGTTCTCACCCCAGAGTGATCACGCTTGCCTCTTAGTTCTGGTAACTTAGCCAAAACTTCAGTCATAACAGTAGCCATATCTTGTAATGTTATCTGTAATGGCTGCCCAGATGTACTAGGCGCCATAATATCACGCACCTCCCGGGCGGGAGACGCAGGTACTGACACGTGAGGCGAGTTAGACGGCATAACTCTCCCCTCGCTGTTTGGTGAAATTTGTTCAATTTGTACAGATTGGCTTTTATTTAAAGTAGCATCAACACAGTTAGTACATAAATTTCTATTGGGCTCCACCTTGGCATTGGAACAAATGACACAGGTATCTTCCTCTGAATCAGACATGTTTAACACACTAGCAATAAACATGCAACTTGGTTACAATCTTATTTAACAAAAACGTACTGTGCCTCAAAGAAGCACTAAACGATTAAATGACAGTTGAAATAATGAACTGAAAAAACAGTTATAGCATCACTCTTTAAAAACAACACAACTTGTTAGCAAAGGTTTGTTCCCATTAGTAAAGTAACACTAATTAAATTTTAAACATAAAAATCACAGAGCAACGTTTTAAAACACAGTCACTACATAAGTCTCACAGCTCTGCTGAGAGAATCTACCTCCCTTCAAAGAAGTTTGAAGACCCCTGAGTTCTGTTAGAGATGAACCGGATCATGCAGAAACAACAAGAGTAACTGACTGGAAATTTTTGATGCGTAGCAAAGAGCGCCAAAAACGGCCCCTCCCCCTCACACACAGCAGTGAGAGAGAAACGAAACTGTCATAATCAAAACAAGCAAACTGCCAAGTGGAAAAAATAATGCCCAAATATTTATTCACTCAGTACCTCAGAAATGCAAACGATTCTACATTCCAGCAAAAACGTTTAACATGAATTAAATACCTATTAAAAGGTTTAATGTACTTTTACAGAGTAATTCCGGTGAAATACCATCCCCAGAATACTGAAGTGTAGAGTATACATACATGTCATTATAACGGTATGGCAGGATTTTCTCATCAATTCCATTCAGAAAATAAAAACTGCTACATACCTCAATGCAGATTCAACTGCCCGCTGTCCCCTGATCTGAAGCTTTTACCTCCCTCAGATGGCCGAGAAACAGCAATATGATCTTAACTACTCCGGTTAAAATCATAAGAAAAACTCTGGTAGATTCTTCTTCAAACTCTGCCAGAGAAGTAATAACACGCTCCGGTGCTATTGTAAAATAACAAACTTTTGATTGAAGTTATAAAAACTAAGTATAATCACCATAGTCCTCTCACACCTCCTATCTAGTCTTTGGGTGCAAGAGAATGACTGGAGGTGACGTAGAGGGGAGGAGCTATATAGCAACTCTGCTGGGTGAATCCTCTTGCACTTCCTGTAGGGGAGCAGATAATATCCCAGAAGTAATGATGACCCGTGGACTGATCACACATAACAGAAGAAAGGAAAGACAATTAGAAGTCTGTTGACCCCTAGGACTATTCTTCTTGTCCTGGAGGTAGGAAAGATCCCTTTCCACCCGTAAACTCAGAAATGATTTCCGTCAGACCAGGTCCAAACAGAGTATATCCTTATAAGGTAAAGTCAAAAGATTGCCAAGAGCTCTGTGGGCTAGCACAGTGAAACTAGACATTTTAACTCCCAGTCTAATCACCTGAACACTTCTGAAAAATAGAAGTGCAGACATGTGTACATAATACTCATTACACCGAGTGTACAAAAACACTGAGTGTACATAAACGAAAACACTGTGTATATAACCTAATACACTGTGTACATAATACTCCTTATACTGAGTGTATATATAACACTCATACTATGTGTACATAATACTCCTTATACTGAGTGTACATGGTAATCATTACACGGTGAGTACATAAAGAGAATATAACACAATACACTGGGTAGAAAAACTCATTACACTGAGTTACCATTTTATGTGTTACATTAGAGAAAATGTTGAGTCAAGGGTGGTGACAAATATCGGAAGCCTGCAGATCCTCCCTCACAATCTCTATGAAAGAGATCCCTTGATAATGGATGTTAAGAGCATCTCTCTAAACTATAACAACGGCTAAAATGTACCCGCCCACAATGGCGGAACAAAACTGTGCACCCAGCAACAAACAGGACCCTCAAAGCAAGTCCGACCAAGTACAGCCCAGTATGGGAAAACGGCACAATTAGCGTGATCGCAAACTGCTAGGGGGAGGAAATAAAACGACAGGCTTCAAGACAAAATAAGCCCACGGCATTTAACCCAACAGAAAAGCAAGGTGCGGGAAAATACTTCTAAGTATTAAAACTCTAACTGCAACAAACGGTCCAGTCCCTCAGCAGTTAGTAAAATCAAGGGACAGTAATACAAATAACAATACATACTAGGCTCTATATAAAGCAAAATTAGTATCAAACAGACGGTATAGGGAAATAAAGTGGAACAGTGCACTCCTTTTAGAGCCAGTCCCCCACATACTATAAAACCTGGGTCAGTATATAAATACCCGGTCATGGAAGCGGCAAATCTCTGATTATATAACTGCTCAGCCGCAATGTATCTTACACATCAGTGAATCTCACACTGCGATAAAAAGCTCTATTTTATTTCAAACACATAGTGTCAAAAATCTGTCCACAATAAGAATCCTTAACCAGGAAGGATTACTATGTCCCAGCAAAGATCCATATGAGGATTAACCTGCTAAGTGCTGCTGTCCTTCAATACCTAGAAGGCAAAGGCACTTACCCTAGATCCAGCCGCAGGACAGATGCTGCTCCTTAGGTGTGGCAGATACTTCACTCCTTGTCATGGACCTGTAGGAAAAGAAAGAGCAGAGTAACCAACTCTTCCTACAAAAAAGGGTAGCAAAGTGTTAAAAGTAAAGCAAAGACAACCCTCGCCGCCTTTTAACTGCTAAAAGCCACCACTACTAAAAAAAAAAAAAAAATTACATGCACACGGCTAGACCCCATAAAAACATAATTTATGCTTACCTGATAAATGTATTTCTCTTGTAGTGTATCCAGTCCACGGATCATCCATTACTTGTGGGATATTCTCCTTCCCAACAGGAAGTTGCAAGAGGATCACCCACAGCAGAGCTGCTATATAGCTCCCTCCCCTAACTGCCATATCCAGTCATTCGACCGAAACAAACAGAGAAAGGAGAAACCATAGGGTGCAGTGGTGACTGTAGTTTAATTAAAATTTAGACCTGCCTTAAAATGACAGGGCGGGCCGTGGACTGGATACACTACAAGAGAAATAAATTTATCAGGTAAGCATAAATTATGTTTTCTCTTGTTAAGTGTATCCAGTCCACGGATCATCCATTACTTGTGGGATACCAATACCAAAGCTAAAGTACACGGATGATGGGAGGGACAAGGCAGGGATTAAGCGGAAGGAACCACTGCCAGAAGAAACTTTCTCCCAAAAACAGCCTCCGAAGAAGCAAAAGTATCAAATTTGTAAAATTTGGAAAAGGTGTGAAGCGAAGACCAAGTCGCGGCCTTGCAAATCTGTTCAACAGAGGCCTCATTTTTAAAGGCCCAGGTGGAAGCCACATCTCTAGTAGAATGAGCTCTAATCCTTTCAGGGGGCTGCTGTCCAGCAGTCTCATAGGCTAGGCGTATTATGCTCCGAAGGCAAAAGGAAAGAGAGGTTGCCAAAGCTTTTTGACCTCTCCTCTGTCCAGAGTAAACGACAAACAGGGTAGATGTTTGACGAAAATCTTTAGTAGCTTGTAAGTAAAACTTCAAGGCAAGGACTACGTCCAGATTATGTAAAAGAAGTTCCTTCTTTGAAGGATTAGGACACAATGATGGAACAACAATCTCTTGATTGATATTTTTGTTAGAAACCACCTTAGGTAAAAACCCAGGTTTTGTACGCAGAACTACCTTATCTGCATGAAAAATCAGATAAGGAGAATCACATTGTAAGGCAGATAACTCAGAGATTCTCAGAGCCGAGGAAATAGCCATCAAAAAAAGAACTTTCCAGGATAAAAGTTTAATATCAATGGAATGAAGGGGTTCAAATGGAACTCCTTGAAAAACTTTAAGAACCAAGTTTAAGCTCCACGGGGGAGCAACAGGTTTAAACACGGGCTTAATTCTAACCAAAGCCTGACAAAATGCCTGGACGTCTGGAACCTCTGCCAGACGCTTGTGCAAAAGAATAGACAGAGCAGAAATCTGTCCTTTTAAAGAACTAGCTGATAATCCTTTGTCCAAACCCTCTTGGAGAAAGGACAATATCCTAGGAATCCTAACCTTACTCCATGAGTAATTCTTGGATTCACACCAATAAAGATATTTACGCCATATCTTGTGGTAGATTTTCCTGGTGACAGGCTTTCGTGCCTGTATTAAGGTATCAATGACTGACTCTGAGAAGCCACGCTTTAATAGAATCAAGCGTTCAATCTCCATGCAGTCAGTCTCAGAGAAATTAGATTTGGATGATTGAAAGGACCTTGTATTAGAAGGTCTTGTCTAAGAGGCAGAGTCCATGGTGGAAAGCATGACATGTCCACTAGGTCTGCATACCAGGTCCTGCGTGGCCACGCAGGCGCTATCAGAATCACCGATGCTCTCTCCTGTTTGATTTTGGCAATCAGTCGAGGGAGCAGAGGAAACGGTGGAAACACATAAGCCAGGTTGAAGAACCAAGGCGCTGCTAGAGCATCTATCAGCGTCGCTTCTGGGTCCCTGGACCTGGATCCGTAACAAGGAAGCTTGGCGTTCTGGCGAGATGCCATGAGATCCAACTCTGGTCTGCCCCAACGATGAATCAATTAAGCAAACACCTCCGGATGGAGTTCCCACTCCCCCGGATGAAAAGTCTGACGACTTAGAAAATCCGCCTCCCAGTTCTCTACGCCTGGGATATGGATCGCTGACAGGTGGCAAGAGTGAGTCTCTGCCCAGCGAATTATCTTTGAGACTTCTAACATCGCTAGGGAACTCCTGGTTCCCCCTTGATGGTTGATGTAAGCCACAGTCGTGATGTTGTCCGACTGAAATCTGATGAACCTCAGCGTTGCTAACTGAGGCCAAGCCAGAAGAGCATTGAATATTGCTCTTAACTCCAGAATATTTATTGGGAGGAGCTTCTCCTCCTGAGTCCACGATCCCTGAGCCTTCATGGAGTTCCAGACTGCACCCCAACCTAGAAGGCTGGCATCTGTTGTTACAATTGTCCAATCTGGCCTGCGAAAGGACATACCCTTGGACAGATGGACCTGAGATAGCCACCAGAGAAGAGAATCTCTGGTCTCTTGATCCAGATTTAGTAGAGGGGACAAATCTTAGTAATCCCCATTCCACTGACTTAGCATGCATAATTGCAGCGGTCTGAGATGCAGGCGCGCAAATGGGACTATGTCCATTGCCGCTACCATTAAGCCGATTACTTCCGTGCACTGAGCCACTGACGGGCGCGGAATGGAATGAAGGACACGGCAAGCATTTAGAAGTTTTGATAACCTGGACTCCGTCGGGTAAATTTTCATCTCTACAGAATATATAAGAGTCCTAGGAAGGAGACTCTTGTGAGTGGGGATAGAGAACTCTTTTCTTCGTTCACTTTCCACCCATGCGACCTCAGAAATGCCAGAACTATCTCTGTATGAGACTTGGCAATTTGAAAGCTTGACGCCTGTATCAGGATGTCGTCTAGCTAAGGAGCCACTGCTATGCCTCGCGGTCTTAGAACTGCCAGAAGTGAGCCCAGAACCTTTGTAAAAAATTCTCGGGGCTGTAGCCAACCCAAAGGGAAGAGCTACAAATTGGTAATGCCTGTCTAAAAAGGCAAACCTTAGGAACCGATGATGATCTTTGTGAATCGGTATGTGAAGGTAGGCATCCTTTAAGTCCACTGTGGTCATGTACTGACCCTCTTGGATCATGGGTAGGATGGTCCGAATAGTTTCCATTTTGAATGATGGAACACTGAGGAATTTGTTTAAGATTTTTAGATCCAAAATTGGTCTGAAGGTTCCCTCTTTCTTGGGAACCACAAACAGATTTGAATAAAAACCCTCTCCTTGTTCCGTCCGCGGAACTGGATGGATCACTCCCATTACTAGGAGGTCTTGCACACAGCTTAGGAATGCCTCTTTCTTTATCTGGTTTGCTAATAACATTGAAAGATGAAATCTCCCTTGTGGAGGAGAAGCTTTGAAGTCCAGAAGATATCCCTGAGATATGATCTCCAACGCCCAGGGATCCTGAACATCTCTTGCCCACGCCTGGGCGAAGAGAGAAAGTCTGCCCCCTACTAGATCCGTTACCGGATAGGGGGCCGTTCCTTCATGCTGTCTTGGGGGCAGCAGCAGGCTTTCTGGCCTGCTTGCCCTTGTTCCAGGACTGGTTAGGTTTCCAGGCCTGTCTGGAATGAGCAACAGTTCCCTCTTGTTTTGAAGCGGAGGAAGTTGATGCTGCTCCTGCCTTGAAATTTCGAAAGGCACGAAAATTAGACTGTTTGGCCTTTGATTTGGCCCGGTCCTGAGGAAGGGTATGACCCTTACCTCCAGTAATGTCAGCAATAATTTCCTTCAAGCCAGGCCCGAATAAGGTCTGCCCCTTGAAAGGAATGTTGAGTAACTTAGACTTTGAAGTCACGTCAGCTGACCAGGATTTAAGCCATAGCGCCCTACGCGCCTGGATGGCGAATCCGGAATTCTTAGCCGTTAGTTTAGTCAAATGAACAATGGCATCAGAAACAAATGAGTTAGCTAGCTTAAGTGTTCTAAGCTTGTCAATAATTTCAGTCAATGGAGCTGTATGGATGTCCTCTTCCAGGGCCTCAAACCAGAATGCCGCCGCAGCAGTGACAGGCGCAATGCATGCAAGGGGCTGTAAAATAAAACCTTGTTGAATAAACATTTTCTTAAGGTAACCTTCCTATTTTTTATCCATTGGATCTGAAAAAGCACAACTGTCCTCAACCGGGATAGTGGTACGCTTTGCTAAAGTAGAAACTGCTCCCTCCACCTTAGGGACCGTCTGCCATAAGTCCCGTGTAGTGGCATCTATTGGAAACATTTTTCTAAATATAGGAGGTGGGGAAAAGGGCACACCCGGTCTGTCCCACTCCTTGCTAATAATTTCTGTAAGCCTTTTAGGTATAGGAAAAACATCAGTACACACCGGAACCGCATAGTATTTATCCAGCCTACACAATTTCTCTGGTACTGCAACTGTGTTACAGTCATTCAGAGCAGCTAATACCTCCACAAGCAATACACAGAGGTTCTCAAGCTTAAATTTAAAATTAGAAATCTCTGAATCAGGTTTCCTCGAATCAGAGATGTCACCCACAGACTGAAGCTCTCCGTCCTCATGTTCTGCATATTGTGACGCAGTATCAGACATGGCTCTTACAGCATTTGCGCCCTCTGTATCTCTTCTAACCCCAGAGCTATCGCGCTTGCCTCTTAATTCAGGCAATCTGGATAATACCTCTGACAGGGTATTATTCATGATTGCAGCCATGTCCTGCAAGGTAATCGCTATGGGCGTTGATGTAATTGGCGCCATACTAGCGTGCGTCCCCTGAGCGGGAGGCGAAAGGTCTGACACGTGGGGGGAGTTAGTCTGCATAACTTCCCCCTCGACAGAACCCTCTGGTGACAATTCTTTTATAGATAAAGACTGATCTTTACTGTTTAAGGTGAAATCAATACATTTAGTACACATTCTCCTATGGGGCTCCACCATGGCTTTCAAACATAATGAACAAGTATGATAACAAGTACCAAAATATCACAAACAAGGAAAAATGAAATAAATGTGATATGATAAGAGAAACCCAAGAAAATGTGTTATATATATGGTGCCATTAATATATGTAAAACCGTGAAAATTGCTCAATATGAGCTTAACAGGTTACTAGAAACCGAGGTAAGGAGTGTAGAAACTGAACCACACAACCTCCCCCAGAAAGTCCAGTCGCTGTTGCTCTTCTTATTGGTGTGCAGGTATTATGGAAGGCGCCAGAGAACAATAAAGGATTTATTGTTCTCTGGCGCCTTCCATAATACCTGCACACCAATAAGAAGAGCAACAGCGACTGGACTTTCTGGGGGAGGTTGTGTGGTTCAGTTTCTACACTCCTTACCTCGGTTTCTAGTAACCTGTTAAGCTCATATTGAGCAATTACTACATTGTATTGCCTAAAACTTATTACATGAGGTGATGTAAGCAGGTCTGGTGACGCTATTTTATATATTGTATTTTAATAAATTCATTAATCTGAACAACCGGTACAAGAATCTGTTTACCCAACAGTATAAAAGTGGGTGTGCGCTTCTACCTGAGCTTGGTTATAGCTCCACCGCATGTGAGTAACCATTCGCACAGACACAAGTTTTGTATTGCAACAAAGTTACAGAATTACGCTATGTGGCATATTTCTTCTTCTTTTTTATGAGGATCAAAAGAGACCACACAGAAGACTGAAGAGTGCCAGGAAGATTATACATATCCTTATACGAACTTTAACTATATTTATTAATTTTCACGGTTTTACATATATTAATGGCACCATATATATAACACATTTTCTTGGGTTTCTCTTATCATATCACATTTATTTCATAATGAACAAGTAGTTTCCTCTGTGTCAGACATGTTTAAACAGACTAGCAATGAGACTAGCAAGCTTGGAAAACACTTTAAACAAGTTTACAAGCAATATAAAAAACGTTACTGCGCCTTTAAGAAACACAAATTTTGTCAAAATTTGAAATAACAGTGAAAAAAAGGCAGTTACACTAACGAAATTTTTACAGTGTATGTAACAAGTTAGCAGAGCATTGCACCCACTTGCAAATGGATGATTAACCCCTTAATACCAAAAACAGAATAATAAATGACAAAAACGTTTTTCAAACAGTCACAACAACTGCCACAGCTCTACTGTGGCTTTTTACCTCCCTCAAATACGACTTTGAAGCCTTTTGAGCCCACCAGAGATGTCCTGGATCATGCAGGAAGAAGCTGGATGTCAGTGTCTGTAATTTCTGCTGCGCAAAAAAGCGCTAAAATAGGCCCCTCCCACTCCTATTACAACAGTGGAAGGCCTCAGGAAACTGTTTCTAGGCAAAATTCAAGCCAGCCATGTGGAAAAAAACTAGGCCCCAATAAGTTTTATCACCAAACACATATAAAAACGATTAAACATGCCAGCAAACGTTTTATATTACATTTTTATAAGAGTATGCATCTCTATTAATAAGCCTGATACCAGTCGCTATCACTGCATTTAAGGCTTTACTTACATTAATCCGGTATCAGCAGCATTTTCTAGCAAATTCCATCCCTAGAAAAATATAACTGCACATACCTTATTGCAGGAAAACCTGCACGCTATTCCCCCTCTGAAGTTACCTCACTCCTCAGAATATGTGAGAACAGCAAAGGATCTTAGTTACTTCTGCTAAGATCATAGAAAACGCAGGCAGATTCTTCTTCTAAATACTGCCTGAGATAAACAGTACACTCCGGTACCATTTAAAAATAAACTTTTGATTGTAGAAATAAACTAAGTATAACACACCACACTCCTCTCACGACCTCCATCTTTGTTGAGAGTTGCAAGAGAATGACTGGATATGGCAGTTAGGGGAGGAGCTATATAGCAGCTCTGCTGTGGGTGATCCTCTTGCAACTTCCTGTTGGGAAGGAGAATATCCCACAAGTAATGGATGATCCGTGGACTGGATACACTTAACAAGAGAAAGGATTAAATATCTAAAGACACCAACTTCGCACATCCTCCATTGACCAAGGCAAAGTGAATGACTGGGGATTATGGGTAAGGGAAGTTATATTTAACAGCTTTGCTGGGGTGCTCTTTGCCTCCTCCTGCTGGCCAGAAATTGAATAGCCACTAGTAATAGGAATGACGTTGTGGAATCTCCATGTCATTGGAAAGAAATAATATTTTTAGGTTGAGCAAATAAAGCAAAATTGTTTTGGTATGCAAATCAGAAAAAGAAGAAGTGTGGTTGTAATAAGCAATATCTGAATATTCACTTTTTGTAACTAATTTTCTAGTTTAGAACATGTTTAGAAAAAATAAAAATAAAAGTTAGGCAAAGATTTCGGCATAGACTAAAATGTAAGATTGCAAATTCATGGGTTAGGACATGTAAGCGTTGTCAAGTCTCTTCCATCCCTATCCATGGCATGGAGAAAATGACTGTTTAATTCTGCATATGTTAAGAGTGATTAACTATCTTAATTAGCAGGCATTTTGAGTGCCTATAGAGAATGATTGTAACTAGAGGAGCAAAGAAAGAAGGGGGGAAATAAATATGTTTCAAACAGCAGCTGTGCATTTGAATTGATTTATTGAGAGCAGTTTGAAGTGCTATGCAAAACAGGGTCTGTTCAGGCTAATTAGAAAAATAAATTGCTCATGGGAGATATTTATGAAGAATTCACATGTAAAAGCACAGAGCAATGCCCAGTCTGCAACTGAGAGTCTTCCGCCAGACAGACACTTAGCCTGCGCTGTTTAGCAGATAATCACTAGCCTAGCACTGAAGAGTGGGCACTTCTCAATATGTATACAACAAGTACACAAGTTGTTTAGTAGCACTTTAAAGCTACAATACTAATCATAGCACTATAAAAATGAAGGAAATATTTAATTAGCACGAATGGCATCTTTTAAAAGGAATTTTACCTATTGTGAACAGAACTATACATATATACACACACAGCATCTCTTTTTATAGAAAATATCTGTGCCTCAGAATGTGCTGGTAACAGCTGGGGTAATGCTCACAATAGCTGGTGAAAGAACCGGTAAAAGGCTAAGTGAACTTATTTACCATTTAGAAGATAGAAAGACTGGGGGGGGTGGTGTTAAAATTAAAGTATGACCCTTAGTTTAAACTGATGATTAGTGCTTTTTAGTCCTTCTGGCAGCAATGAGGTTAAACAAATGGCCATAAGTGAATACCTAAATTATTTATTTTATTTTATTTTTTTGGGGGGGGGGATGTTGAATACAGAGACCAGGTTTAAGATATACAATTCTGTAATTTGTTACTGTATACTGTATGTGTAAGTGATTTTTTTTTAATCCTTAAATGTATCTAGCCCACAAGTAATAATTACAAGAGTCCACAACACCAATATATGATATACAACACCATCTTATATCATCTCTAAGTAATGCTGACCTATAGCAGGTATAATATGCCGAAAGAAGTACTGCTGAAGTTGTATTGATAGATATACACACACATATATATATATATATATATATATATATATATATATATATATATATATATATATATATATATATATATATATATACACACACACACATATATATATATATATATATATATATATATATATATATATATATATATACATACACACACACACACACATATACTATATATAATATACACACACATATACACACACACACACACACAAATCCTTTACCTATATATATATATATATATATATATATATATATATATATATATATATATATATACACACACACACACACACAGCAGTGACGTGCATTCATAGGAGGCAGGTGAGGCAGTGCCTCTCCTGGCCAATGTGGGAATTACTGCCTTTTTTATAAAAATAAAAAAATTAAAATTGTTTTTATTTTTAATTTTTTTTCCTCCATCTGAAAGGTGACCCCCCCTACCCCTCCACCAAATTCAGTATTTTATTGAAATGTAAACTTTTAAAAAAAAAAAACAAACGTAATATTAAGTAATACATTCATATTGCGCAAGAAGGTAGAGGCCAGCTATCCTTCCATTGCGCAATATGAATGTAATACTGTGCTGTGTTATGGGCCGCTTCAGAGACTGCCACCCAGTGAGGAATAAGAGTTAATGCAGCAGTATCTTTTGCAGCCCATAACTGCTCCCACCGGAGGCTTGACTCTTCAAGCCTCGGGAGCCCTCAGCCCTGCCTGCCCGCCCCTCAGCCAATCAGAAGGACTGTCAGTCTCAGTCAGCTCACAGCTCAGTCAGTCATCTCATCCAGGCCAGCCTGCCGTGACCCGTCCTCCTCACTCAGACTACTCAGTACAGTTGAACTTGTCAGCCCAGTCAGGAGACTCAGGACAGGACTCAGCAGCAGCTTAATAGCGGTACGGTAGGTGACGGACATCAGTGCAGTAGTGCACTGCTTTAAGCCTTTTATTAGACAATAGACAGATGATCACAAACATTACAGTCACACCAAAGTCTAATACAGTTAGGAATTGTGAATGTTGTCAAACTCGTCAATATGATGTGATCAATTCCTAACTGTATTAGTCCCGCACCGTCTTAAAAATAAAAAAAAATTGTAATTTTTTAATTTTTTTTAATCCCTTTTTTTTTTTTTTTTTTTTTTTTTTTAATTTTGCGCGCACCGCGGCGGCGCACATTTGAGCCCAGGATTGAGAGGGGAGGAGGGGCAGAGATCAGTCACTGTGTGTGTGCAATGCTCTGTGAAACTGGGAGTCACAGCCAGCCTCGCAGGCATCGGAGCAGCGCAGCCAGCCCGAGTGAGTCGACAACGAGAGTGGCGAGTCACTGTGTCTCCCAGTCCCAGCCACAGAACAGTGGCTGGGACAGAGTGCGTCAGGAGGAATCATTGTATTGCAGGGGGGGCTGGCTGGGGACATCATTGTATTGCATGGGGGGGCAGGCTGGGGGCATCATTGTATTGCAGGGGGGGCAGGCTGGGGGCATGGTATTGCAGGGGGGGCGGGCTGGCTGGGGGCATCATTGTATTGCAGGGGGGGCTGGCTGGGGGCATCATTTATGGCTGGAGGCATAATTGTATTCATTTTATTGCAGGGGGGCCGAGGAAATCATTTTATTGCAGGGGGTTGGCCTGGGAGCTTATTTTTATTGCTATGGGCATCATTTATTGCAGGGGGGATCAGGGCATCATTTTATTGGTGGGGGCATCATTTTATTGCTGGGGGTATCATTTTATTGCAGGGGTGCTGGGAGCATCATTTTATTGCAGGGGTGTTGCTGGAGGCATCACTTTATTGCATCGGTGCTGCTGGGGGCATCACTTTTGGCTGGAGGCAAAATTTTATTGCAGGAGGGCTGGGGGCATCATTTTATTGCAGGGGGCTGGCTGGGGGCATCAATTATGGCTGGGGCATCATTTTATTGCAGGGGGGCTGGCTGGGGGCATCATTTTATTGCAGGGGGGCTGGGGACTTCATTTTATTGCAGGGGGCATCATTTATTACAGAGGGGGGCTGGGAGCATAATTTGATTGCAGGGGTGCTGGGGGGATCATTTATTGCTGGGGGCATCATTTATTACAGAGGGGGGCTGTGAGCATAATGTTATTGCAGGGGTGCTGGGGGCATCAGTTTTTTGCTGGGAGCATCATTTTATTGCTGGGTGCTGGGGGCATCATTTTATTGCTGGGTGCTGGGGGCATCATTTTATTGCTGGGTGCATCATTTTATTGCAGGGTGCTGGGGGCATCATTTTATTGCAGGGTGCTGGGGGCATCATTTTATTGCTGGAAGCATCATTTTATTGCAGGGTGCTGGGGGCATAATTTTATTGCAGGGTGCTGGGGGCATCATTTTATTGCTGGGAGCATCATTTTATTGCTGGGAGCATCATTTTATTGCTGGGGGCATCATTTTATTGCACGGGGCATCATTTTATTGCAGGGTGCTGGGGGCATCATTTTATTGCTGGGAGCATCATTTTATTGCAGGGTGCTGGGGGCATCATTTTATTGCTGGGAGCATCATTTTATTGCAGAGTGCTGAGGGCATCATTTATTACTGGGAGCATCATTTTATTGCAGGGTGCTGGGGGCATCATTTTATTGCTGGGAGCATCATTTTATTGCAGGGGGGCTGGGAGCATCATTTTATTGCAGGGGGGCTGGGAGCATCATTTTATTGCTGGGGCATAATTTATTACAGAGGGGGGCTGGGAGCATCATTTTATTGCAGGTGTGCTGGGGGCATCAGTTTATTGCTGGGAGCATCATTTTATTGCAGGGTGCTGGGGGCATCAGTTTATTGCTGGGAGCATCATTTTATTGCTGGGTGCTGGGGGCATCAGTTTATTGCTGGGAGCATCATTTTATTGCAGGGCGCTGAGGGCATCATTTTATTGCTGGGAGCATAATTTTATTGCAGGGTGCTGGGGTATCATTTTATTGCTGGGAGCATAATTTTATTGCAGGGTGCTGGGGCATCATTTTATTGCTGGGAGCATCATTTTATTGCAGGGGGGCTGGGAGCAGCATTTTATTGCAGGGGGGCTGGAAGCATCATTTTATTGCTGGGGCATCATTTATTACAGAGGGGGGCTGGGACCATAATTTTATTGCAGGTGTGCTGGGGGCATCAGTTTATTGCTGGAAGCATCATTTTATTGCAGGGTGCTGGGGGCATCAGTTTATTGCTGGGAGCATCATTTTATTGCAGGGTGCTGGGGCATCAGTTTATTGCTGGGAGCATCAGATTATTGCTGGGATCATCATTTTATTACAGGGTGCTGGGGGCCACTGCGCTGCCATTCTGCCTATGGACCTGCACTTGCTAGGGCCGGACCTGGCGTCTCTGTAATGTTCCTGTTATCATAAGAAAATGAAAGATAAGGCCCAGTTCAACTCGACTGTCCCTAATTGTCAACATAATTCTTCATTATATACACTGTGTGCAGAATTATTA
>NW_026511329.1:0-5000 GCF_027579735.1 Bombina bombina | reverse complement strand
TCGGTAATCTCACCTCCTGAGATTCCCAAACCCCTTGTGCTGTCAGAGACCCCCACAAAGCTCCCCAACCTGTAGGACTTGCATCTGTTGAAATTACAGTCCAGGTCGGAAGAACAAAAGAAGCCCCCTGAACTAAACGATGGTGATATGTCCACCACGTCAGAGTGTGTCGTACAATCGGATTTAAAGATATTAATTGAGATATCTTTGTGTAATCCCTGCACCACTGGTTCAGCATACAGAGCTGAAGAGGCCGCATGTGAAAACGAGCAAAGGGGATTGCGTCCGATGCCGCAGTCATATGACCTAGAATTTCCATGCATAAGGCTACCGAAGGGAAAGATTGTGACTGAAGGTTTCGACAAGCTGATATCAACTTTAGACGTCTCATGTCTATCAAAGATAGAGTCATGGATACTGAATCTATCTGAAAACCTAAAAAGGTTACCTAAGTCTGAGGAATCAATGAACTTTTTGGTAAATTGATCCTCCAACCATGATGTTGAAGAAACAACACAAGTCGATTCGAATGAGATTCTACTAAATGTGAAGACTGAGCAAGTACCAAGATATCGTCCAAATAAGGAATACCACAATACCCTGTTCTCTGATTACAGACAGAAGGGCACCGAGAACCTTCGTAAAAATTCTTGGAGCTATAGCTAGGCCAAACGGCAGAGCCACAAACTGGTAATGCTTGTCTAGGAAAGAGAATCTCAGAAACTGATAGTGATCTGGATGAATCGGAATATGCAGATATGCATCCTGTAAATCTATAGTAGACATATAATGCTCTTGTTCAGCAAAAGGCAGGATAGTCCTTACAGTTACCATTTTGAATGTTGGTATCCTTACATAACGATTCAATATTTTTAGATCCAGAACTGGTCTGAAGGAATTTTCCTTCTTTGGTACAATGAAGAGATTTGAATAAAACCCCAGCCCCTGTTCCAGAACTGAAACTGGCAAAATTACTCCAGTCAACTCTAGATCTGAAACACATTTCAGAAATGCTTGAGCCTTCGCTGGGTTTACTGGGACACGGGAAAGAAAAAATCTCTTTGCAGGAGGCCTTATCTTGAAGCCAATTCTGTACCCTTCTGAAACAATGTTCTGAATCCAAAGATTGTGAACGGAATTGATCCAAATTTCTTTGAAAAAAAACGTAATCTGCCCCCTACCAGCTGAGCTGGAATGAGGGCCGCACCTTCATGTGGACTTAGGAGCTGGCTTAGATTTTCTAAAAGGCTTGGATTTATTCCAGACTGGAGATGGTTTCCAAACTGATACCGCTCCTGAGGATGAAGGATCAGGTTTTTGTTCCTTGTTGTGACGAAAGGAACGAAAACGATTATTACCCTGGAAAGAAAGGGAAAGCAGAGTAGACTTAGAAGACATATCAGCATTCCAAGTCTTAAGCCATAAAGCTCTTCTAGCTAAAATAGCTAGAGACATATACCTGACATCAACTCTAATGATATCAAAGATGGCATTACAAATAAAATTATTTGCATGTTGAAGAATAAAAATGCTATGAGAATTATGATCTGTTACTTGTTGCGCTAAAGCTTCTAACCAAAAGATGAAGCTGCAGCAACATCCGCTAAAGATATAGCAGGTCTAAGAAGATTACCTGAACACAAGTAAGCTTTTCTTAGAAAGGATTCAATTTTCCTACCTAAAGGATCCTTAAGGAAGTACCATCTGCCGTAGGAATAGTAGTACGCTTAACAAGAGTAGAGACAGCCCCATCAATTTTAGGGATTTTGTCCCAAAACTCTAATCTGTCAGATGGCACAGGATATAATTGCTTAAAACGTTTAGGAGTAAATGAATTACCCAAATTATTCCATTCCCTGGAAATTACTTCAGAAATAGCACTAGGGACAGGAAAAACTTCTGGAATAACTACAGGAGATTTAAAACCTTATCTAAACGTTTAGATTTAGTACCAAGAGGACCAGAAACCTCCATTTCTAATGCAATTAGGACTTCTTTAAGTAAAGAACGAATAAATTTCATTTTAAATAAATATGAAGATTTATCAGCATCAACCTCTGAGACAGAATCCTCTGAACCAGAAGAACCATTATCAGAATCAGAATGATGATGTTCATTTAAAAATTTATCTGAAAAATGAGAAGTTTTAAAAGACTTTTTACGTTTACTAAAAGGAGGAATAACAGACATTTGGATTTAGAAACAAAATCTCTTATGTTATCAGGAACACTCTGAGTATTAGATGTTGACAGAACAGCAACAGGTAATGTAACAGTACTAAAGGAAATATTATCTGCATTAACAGTTTGTCATGACAAAACAGTACAAACAACAGCTGGAGGAACAGATACCATAAGTTTACAGTAGATACACTTAGCTTTGGTAGCTCCAGCCCCAGGCAGCGATTTTCCAGAAGTATCTTCTGACTCCGTTTCAACGTGGGACATCTTGCAATATGTAATAGAAAAAACAACATATAAAGCAAAATTGAGCAAATTCCTTAAATGACAGTTTCAGGAATGGGAAAAAAATGCCAGTGAACAAGCTTCTAGCAACTAGAAGCAATAAAAAATGAGACTTAAATAATGTGGAGACAATAGTGACGCCCATATTTTTTTTGCGCCAAAAATGACGCCCACATTATTTAGCGCCTAAATGCTTTTGGCGCCAAAAATGACGCCACATCCGGAACGCCGACACTTTTGGCGCAAAAGAACGTCAAAAATGACGCAACTTCCGGCGACACGTATGACGCCGGAAACAGGAAAAAAAAAATTTGCGCCAAAAAAGTCCGCGCCAAGAATGACGCAATAAAATGAAGCATTTTCAGCCCACAGGGAAAAAGTCACATTTTTAGAGTGTCACAGAAAATAAGACTTACTTACCCCAGGACACTCATCTACATGTTGTAGAAAGCCAAGCCAGTACTGAAACGAAAATCAGCAGAGGTAATGGTATATATGAGAGTATATCGTCGATCTGAAAAGGGAGGTAAGAGATGAATCTCTACGACCGATAACAGAGAACCTATGAAATAGACCCCGTAGAAGGAGATCATTGAATTCAAATAGGCAATACTCTCCTCACATCCCTCTGACATTCACTGCACGCTGAGAGGAAAACCGGGCTCCAACCTGCTGCGGAGCACATATCAACGTAGAATCTAGCACAAACTTACTTCACCACCTCCATAGGAGGCAAAGTTTGTAAAACTGATTTGTGGGTGTGGTGAGGGGTGTATTTATAGGCATTTTGAGGTTTGGGAAACTTTGCCCCTCCTGGTAGGAATGTATATCCCATACGTCACTAGCTCATGGACTCTTGCTAATTACATGAAAGAAATATATATATATATATATATATATATATATATATATATATATATATATATATATATATATATATATATATTAGAGCTGCAACAACTAATCGTCATAATCGATAATAATCGATTATGAAAATAGTTGTCAACGAATCTCATAATCGATTAGTTGGTTTGCAATTAGTTGGTCTGTGCACAACACCAGCTGCTTCACTCCAATGAACTCCTGCATATGGTATTGTGTTTTATGGTTATGTCCTTAGCCTAAAGGATGTCTACAGACGTCTACTTTTCACTTTTTCAGGACAGTATACGTTTACAACTACCCCTGGCTTATGTGCAACCCAGATATAATAGTCAGCATTTGGATTGTTTATATTAAATCTGGTAATTTGGAACTATGCTTTTCATGATATAGTGCCAAGCTTGTTGTTTACACCTTGCCCCTAGATTGATGGGAGTTATTTAAATTGATGTGCACTATTATCTGTTTGCACTATTATTAACGTATTGCTTGCTATTGCTGATCATATGTACTGTATAAATAAAAGTGTAAGGCTTTGTTATATTTTTAATAAATTGTGATAATATGTACCAGATTCAACCTTTATAAGTATATATTCATTATTTTTAGAGCGGATTAGATATTTCCCCTAACCTTATAGCTGGTTATTTACCATTGCATATAGATATTCAAGATATTTTTATGTTAGAATGAAGTCAAGGGTTACTTTATTGAGAGGCCCCTTGCCAAGGTAGAAAACACTTAGCATTGGTGAAGAGCTAACAAAGATAAATATCCCACTTTGGTGAAATTGGCAAAACCCTACTTATACACCTCAACAGCCTTTTCTCTGCTGCAAGAAATATAGCTGCAAACAGAGAACCAGCCTTAGCCAGAAGCATGTGGACATGTTGAGATTTTTGCATTTCAATGCAAAGTTTCTGAAAGAGTGAATAACAGAATGTTATTAACAGTGATAGTCTAACTCTTTCTAGTTATACCTCTTTTCAAACAGTTTGTGGTTTTGTTTTGTTTAATTATAAAACTGTGCTCTGCTGCATAAAAATTGAAGAAACTTGTGTTAATGTAAAGTTTTAGTCTGAAGTTTATATTTGTAACACTCATTATGTGGATTTTATTTAAAACATAGAAAACTATTATTGATTCTCTTTTTATCCGATTAGTCGAAAAAATAATTGGCCGATTAATCGATTATGAAAATAATCGTTAGTTGCAGTATATATATATATATATATATATATATATATATATATATATACACACATACATATATATATACATATATATATATATACATATATATATATACATATATATATATATATATATATATATATATATATATATATATATGTATATATATATATATATACACACACATATATACATACAGGTATCCCTCATTTATGCCGGGGTTAGGTTCCACAAGGAATGGTTGTAAATCGAAACCCAGTTTATAATGTAAGTCAATGGGAAGTGAGGGAGTTCGGTTCCAGGCCCATCTCATAATTGGCATAAGTAACACCTAATACATTATTTTTAAAGCTTTGAAATGAAGACTTTAAATGCTAAACAGCATTATAAACGTAATAAAATAATCATAAACAAAGAATATATAATTAAACTAAGTTAAATGAACAAAACATTTGCTAA
>NW_026511328.1:0-32500 GCF_027579735.1 Bombina bombina | reverse complement strand
ACAGCCACCGCGTCCACCCAGCCCGCACCCCACAGCCTCTGTGTCCACACAGCATGCACCCAACAGCCACCATGTCCACCCAGCACACACCCCACAGCAACCGTGTCCACCCAGCCCACACCCCACAGCCACAGCGTCCACCCAGCGCGCACCCCACAGCCAACGCGTCCACCCAGCACGCACCCCATAGTCACCGCGTCCACCCAGTGCGCTCCCCACAGCCAACGCGTCCACCCAGCATGCACCCCATAGTCACCGAGTCCACCCAGTGCGGTCCCCACAGCCAACGCGTCCACCCAGCGTGCACCCCACAGCCACCGCCTCAACCCAGTGTACACCCCACAGCCACCGCGTCCACCCAGTGCGTACCTTACAGCCACCGCATCCACCCAGTGTGCACCCCACAGCCACCGTGTCCAACCAGCACCCACCCCACAGCCAAAGCTAATCCTGAAAAAGAGACACCTCATAGGGTAATAATATCAAGCAGTGGAGGTTGCCCACTCACATAAGTTGTAGCACAGACAGTGCTATAATCGTCAGACCGAGGCCTCTTAAATGCTGCCCGGCAGACTCGCTCACGATATCCGGCTGGCAGTCACGTGAAAGGCAAAAGGACCCTCTGGTCACGTGGAAGGATACATCCTATAGACTGTTCACCAATCAGCTGGCAGCAAGCACTGGAGCATGAGGAAACCAATAGAACCCTCGGATGGAGAGTAGACACAGAGCAAGGATAATATAATTATTATTAAAACAATTGAATAAAAACAGCAAAGAGATTCTCGGACACAGTGCCATTTCATCAGGCTGTAAAAATGCTAAAAACCCTGCTCTATATAAACCCTCCCATTGACCAATCAATGATTGATTCACACACACCCCCCCACTACCAAGGTGGATGTCACGCCTCCAAAGCCAGAATTTACATATATCATTGTGTAACGTATATCAAATTATCGGTCTAATAAAAAGACTACTAAATAAAATATATAATATAACATAAAGTATTGGCGAACCAATGCAAAGTATATATAAAAAAACAGAACAAAATCATAGGCAATGGTTACATTATTGCAGTTCACATTTAAAACCCCATGGGCTGGCTCTGCTGTTTCGATGGTTGGCTCAACGCTGATAAAACAGTCAGCGCTTTTTTGCCTGTATGTGATCTCTGCTCCGATTGGATCCATTTGTCTCCACTTCTCTATGGACTGAGCGACGCAACCTTTCTTCCACTGTTTAAAACATAATTTATGTAAGAACCTGATAAATTAATTTCTTTCATATTGGCAAGAGTCCATGAGCTAGTGACGTATGGGATATACAATCCTACCAGGAGGGGCAAAGTTTCCCAAACCTCAAATGCCTATAAATACACCCCTCACCACACCCACAATTCAGTTTAAAGAATAGCCAAGTAGTGGGGTGATAAAGAAATGAGTAGAAAGCATCAACAAAAGGAATTTGGAAATAATTGTGCTTTATACAAAAAAATCATAACCACCATAAAAAGGGTGGGCCTCATGGACTCTTGCTAATATGAAAGAAATTAATTTATCAGGTAAGTTCTTACATAAATTATGTTTTCTATCATGTAATTGGCAAGAGTCCATGAGCTAGTGACGTATGGGATAGCAGATACCCAAGATGTGGAACTCCACGCAAGAGTCACTAGAGAGGGAGGGATAAAATAAAAACAGCCATTTTCCGCTGAAAAAAATTAATCCACAACCCAAAATATAAGTTTATTCTCATAAATGAAAGGAAAAAACTTAAACATAAGCAGAAGAATGAAACTGCTGCCTGAAGAACTTTTCTACCAAAAACTGCTTCTAAAGAAGCAAATACATCAAAACGGTAGAATTTAGTAAATGTATGCAAAGAAGACCAGGTTGCTGCTTTGCAAATCTGATCAACTGAAGCTTCATTCTAAAAAGCCCATGAAGTGGAGATTGATCTAGTAGAATGAGCTGTAATTCTCTGAGGCGTGGCTTGACCCGACTCCAAATAAGCTTGAAGAATCAAAAGCTTTAACCACGAAGCCAAGGAAACAGCAGAAGCCTTCTGACCTTTCCTAGTAAATAGAAAAGATAACAAATAGACTAGAAGTCTTCCTGAAATCTTTAGTAGCTTCAACATAATATTTCAAAGCTCTCACCAGATACAAAGAATGTAAGGATCTCTCCAAAGAATTCTTAGGATAAGGACACAAGGAAGGAACAACAATTTCACTATTAATGTTGCTAAAATTCACAACCTTAGGTAAGAATTTAAATGAAGTCCGCAAAACTGCGTTATCCTGATGAAGAATCAGAAAAGGAGATTCACAAGAAAGAGCAGATAATTCAGAAACTCTTCTAGCAGAAGAGATGGCCAAAAGGAACAACACTTTCCAAGAAAGTAGTTTAATGTCCAAAGAATGCATAGGCTCAAAAGGAGGAGCCAGTAAAGCCTTCAAAACCAAATTAAGACTCCAAGGAGGAGAGATTGATTTAATGACAGGCTTGATACAGACCAAAGCCTGTACAAAACAGTGAATATCAGGAAGTTGAGCAATCTTTCTGTGAAATAAAACAGAAAGAGCAGAGATTTGTTGCTTCAAGGAACTTGCAAACAAACCCTTATCCAAACCATCCTGAAGAAACTGTAAGATTCTAGGAATTCTGAACGAATGCCAAGAGAATTTATGAGAACACCATGAAATATAAATCTTCCAAACTCGATAATAAATATTTCTAGAAACAGATTTACGAGCCTGTAACATAGTATTAATCACTGAGTCAGAGAAACCTCTATGATTAAGCACTAGGTGTTCAATTTCCATACCTTCAAATTTAATGATTTGCGATCCTGATGGAAAAACGGACCTTGAGACAGAAGGTCTGGCCTTAATGGAAGTGACCAAGGTTAGCAACTGGACATCCGAACAAGATCCACATACCAAAACCTGTGAGGCCATGCTGGAGCCACCAGCAACATAAATGATTGCTCCATGATGATATTGGAGATCACTCTTGGAAGAACTAGAAGCGGGAAAATATAAGCAGGTTGATAACACCAAGGAAGTGTCAACGCATCCACTGCTTCTGCCTGAGGATCCCTGGACCTGGACAGGTACCCTTGTAGTTTCTTGTTTAGATGGAAAGCCATCAGATCTGTTTCTGGAAGACCCCACATCTGAACAATCTGAGAAAACACATCTGGATGGAGCGACCACTCCCCTGGATGTAAAGTCTGACGGCTGAGATAATGTGCTTCCCAATTGTCTATACCTGGTATATGAACCGCAGAAATTAGACAGGAGCTGGATTCCACCCAAGCAAGTATCCGAGATACTTCTTTCATAGCTTGGGGACTGTGAGTCCCACCCTGATGATTGACATATGCCACAGTTGTGATATTGTCTGTCTGAAAACAAATGAATGGTTCTCTCTTCAACAGAGGCCAAATCTGAAGAGCCCTGAAAATCAAACGGAGTTCCAAAACTTTGATTGGTAATCTCGCCTCTTGAGATTTCCAAACTCCTTGTGCTGTCAGAGATCCCCAAACAGCTCCCCAACCTGAAAGACTTGCATCTGTTGTGATCACAGTCCAGATTGGACGAACAAAAGAGGCCCATTGAACTATACGATGGTGATCTAACCACCAAGTCAGAGATAGTCGAACATTGGGATTTAAGGATATTAATTGTGATATCCTTGTATAATCCCTGCACCATTGGTTCAGCATACAAAGCTGAAGAGGTCTCATGTGAAAACGAGCAAAAGGGATCGCATCCGATGCTGCAGTCATGAGACCTAAAACTTCCATGCATATAGCTACTGAAGGGAATGACTGAGACTTAAGGTTCCAACAGGCTGCAACCAATTTAAAATGTCTCTTGTCTGTTAGAGACAGAGTCATGGACACTGAATCTACATGGAAACCTAAAAAGGTTACCTTTGTCTGAGGAAAAAAACTTTTGGTAAATTGATCCTCCAACCATGTCTTCGAAGAAACAACAGTAGTTGATGTGTGTGAGATTCTGCAAAACATAAAGACTGAGCAAGTACCAAGATATCATCCAAATAAGGAAACACCGCAACACCCCGTTCTCTGATAACAGAGAGTAGGACACTGAGAACCTTTGAAAAGATTCTTAGAGCTGTCGCTAGGCCAAAAAGGAAGAGCAACAAACTGGTAATGCTTGTCTAGAAAAGAGAATCTCAGGAACTGATAGCGATCTAGATGAATCAGAATATGAAGATATGCATCCTGTAAGTCTATTGTGGGCATATAATACCCTTGCTGAACAAAAGGCAGAATAGACCTTATAGTCTATAGTTGGTACTCTTACATATTGATTCAAAATTTTTACATACAAAACTGGTCTGAATGAATTTTCTTTCTTTAGGACAATGAATAGATTTGAATAAAACCCCAGACCCTGTTCCTGAAACGGAACTGGAATGATTACCCCAGATAACTCCATGTCTGAAACATACTTCAGGAAAGCCTGAGCCTTTACTGGGTTTGCTGGAATGCGTGAGAGAAAAAAATCTTCTGACAGGCGGTCTTACTCTGAATCCTATTCTGTACCCCTGAGAGACAATATTCTGAATCCAATGATTTTGGACCAAATTGATCCAAACATCTTTGAAAAATCTTAATCTGCCCCCTACCAGCTGAGCTGGAATAAGGGCTGCACCTTCATGAGGACTTGGGGGCTGACATTGATCTCTTAATGGCTTGGATTTATTCCATTTTGAAGAAGGCTTCCATTTGGAAACAGATTCCTTGGGGGAAGAATTAGGTTTCTGTTCCTTATTTAAGAACAAAAACGGTTAGAAGCTTTAGATTTACCCTTAGATCTTTATCCTGAGGCAAAAAAACTCCCTTCCCCCAGTGACAGTTGAAATTATTGAATACAACTGTGAACCAAATAAATTATTACATTGGAAAGAAAGAGATAGCAATCTGGACTTAGAAGTCATATCAGCATTCCAAGATTTAAGCTACAAAGCTCTTCTAGCAAAAATAGCTAAAGACATAGATTTAACATCAATTTTGATGATATCAAAAAATGACATCACATATGAAATTATTAGCATGTTGAATAAAGTTAACAATGCTAGAAAAATCATGATCCGATACTTGTTGCACTAAAGCTTCCAACCAAAAAGTTGAAGCAGCTGCAACATCAGCCAAGAAGAAGACCTGAAAATAAATAAGCTTTCCTTAGATAAGATTCAAGTTTCCTATGTAAAGGATCTTTAAAAGAAGTACTATCTTCCATAGGAATAGTAGTATGTTTAGCAAGAGTAGAGATAGCCCCATCAACTTTGGGGATCTTTTCCCAAAACTCCAATCTAACTGCTGGCAAAGGATACAATTTTTTAAACCTTAAAGAAGGAATAAAAGAAGTGCCAGGCCTATTCCATTCCTTAGAAATCATATCAGAAATAACATCAGGAACTGGAAAATCCTCTGGAATAACCACAGGAGGTTTATAAACAGAATTTAAACGTTTACTAGTTTTAATATCAAGAGGACTAGTCTCCTCAATATCCAATATAATCAACACTTCTTCAACAAAGAACAAATGTACTCCATTTAAATAAATAAGCTGATACCTGCCGGAGTCCTGTGGGAGGAGCGTGTTGGAGGTGATGGTGGAGGTGATGCACGCTTTAGCTCACCTGTGTGGGGAGCGTTAACTGCCCATACCTCCCAAGCCACATAGCCTTTTTGCTGGGGAGCTAAGATACCTGCTCTGCCCGGCCAGAGGAAGAAAAAAGGTGGCAAAAGGACACTCTCAGAGCCTAAATCAAGAAGGGGCTGAATGGGACCAGCCTATGTTTGTGTCCACATACCTCCAATGCAAGCAATACCGAGACTGCAGTCAAAACCTGCCAAATCGACAAGCTAAACTCTTAGACCGTTGCGGACCGTTACAGAACTGAGCAGAGAACCCCAAAGCTACCTGAATGTTAGAGATCCAGCTCAGGAGAAGAGGTGCCCGTGGTGGCCCAGGTCCGTGAGCGGAGGGTGGCAGTGGAGGGTTTCGTGCAGCTGCGGGCGTCCCTCTGGTGGAGAGGGTAGGAGACAGAGAGCGTCAAACGGGCCAGTCTGAAGCAAAGTGGCTGGAAGGATCCAATACGGCTGGACGGAGTCAGCTTCCCCCCCTTCGACAAGCCGGCAACTTGCTCTGACGCCACGCTCCAGCGTCGGGCACATGCTGAGTCCGGAGGCATCGCATCAAGACGGATAGCTGTGGGAGCGTTGAAAGCCTCGGTGAAGGAGGAGGCTACCAGAGCTCTGTAGCGAACTCGCCGTGAAGAGGAAGGGGTGTGAGTACAGCGCTTCCTTGGCTAAAAAGGCTTTGTTAATAAATAGCAGCAGAAGAAAGAGGTTTACAACCCCTAAGTTTGTTTGGCAATTGAAGTATCGGTGGAGCCAGATTAAAGCTAAATAAAGAGGGGGCATGCTTGTGTGCGGGTTATAACCTTCTCTGTTTACCCCAGAATATTGGGGACTGTTTAAATCAGACTTGTCCTGGCGTTAGACTGATTAGTTTGTATGCTGCAAGGCTAATTAATCCCTGGGACAAGACAATTACATATAACCCACGGGAAAGCAGAGTTTTGACGGTGGGAGCAAATATATTGCGGGACTTCTTTATCTAGCTTTTTGTCTCACCTGTTTCATTGAAAAGACCACACTGTCAACATTTAAAGAAATAAAGGAATAAAATAGAGAAAAGAAATCAAGAAAAGCACAGTTTAAAAGCGTTAGAGCATGACATTTGGAGTTCCAAGGACATATTAATACTTTGCTAAGCCAAGTCCATAATATACCTGGCACCCCCCTATGTGTGTAAGATTTTACCTGTTTTGAAGATCGAACTTAGACATCTAACTGAACTCCTATTTTGGGAAATTAAGGGGTAATTGGTAGTGGATCATGTAACCCTGTGATAATAGATAGTAGATACCGAGTTGTAAAGTATAACCTACCTGACAGGTGTAATCTCCCTGTGTTAACTCTCCAGAAGATATAGGAAGTGGTTTAATTTCCATAAATTGTGTCAAGTTAAAGTATATGCTGTGATAAACCTTTATGTTCTATGCAAAAGATATGAATTGTACGTAGTATAGTTTAAAAAAAAAAAAAGAGAGAAAAAAAAGGGGAAAGAAAAAGAAAGAGGAAAAGGGAAAGGAAAGAAAAATCTAACTTTTCTCATATTGTGTTTAACTTAAAAGAAGGCTGTATTACATACTAAGCCCTTGTACAGTGCCCTAAGCTATAAAAAAAAAAATTCTGAACATTTTGATCAGATAAGATAAACAAACATATTTTCTAGCTTTCGGCACAGTATTCAGGGAGACATGGTTTAAATGATTTCTTTGACAGACGAAGATGATACAGCCAGATCCTGTTAAATGATATGAATTTTATAGAGACCTTTTGATCTGTTTTGTCTTTATATATTTGTGCTAACTCTGCAGATGGTAGTTGAATTGTCAAGTTTGTATAGATTGTGGGGGGTTTTTTGTAAAATTTATCTCTGGACCTCTAAGTGAATAAGATATTTGGTATTCCTTGGAAGTATATTCATGGGTGAAAGCTTGCAGTGCTCTAAGATGTAGCATACACTTGCTGACCGGTAACTGAAATCCTAGTATAAAGGCCTCCCTTTGATTAATACATATTAATCACTAAGACTCAAACTAGATGATAGTAAATCACAGGTGAGCTGAGACTAAAAACTACTAGTTATACCCTATCATATTAGTGTATCCTGGTAAAGTGTCTGAATACGCCACTATATCATATTGAGGTAACTAAGTAAATTATATCTGTACTCTTTACGCTTGAAGCTTCTGCAAAATTGAGGGGCCGCCTTTAAAATTGGTCCACCAGCTTTGTATATTTTAAAGATAAGAGGAAGATAGAATTTGATCCTGAACACCAGAATAAATGGAGAAATATATTACAAACCCTAAAAATAAATCTCCAGCTATGCCTTTAAAGAGGGACAGAAAACAAAAATCCTCACAAGAAAACATTCAAGAGGTATCTATTAGAAGCCCCGAATTATACTTGGAAAAACAGTAGACATGTGCGGTTTGTTTCGGATTAATTCGGTAAATTCTGTAAATTCGGAGATTCGGATCGATTCGGATTTCCGAATTAAAATACTTCCGAATCTACCGAATGAATCCGAAATAGCTGTCGTATCTCCGAATAAATCCGAATTAGCTCGGTAAAATTCGGCATTTCCCCATAGGAAACAATGGGAGTTTCGGCTGAAAAAAAACTAACACCGCAGCCCCATTGTTTCCTATGGGGAAACACTAAGTCTGCACCTAACACCCTAACATGTACCCCGAGTCTCTAAACACCCCTAATCTAACACTTATTAACCCCTAATCTGCCGCCCCCGCTATCGCTGACACCTGCATTATTTTATTAACCCCTAATTTGCCGACCGAATATCGCCGCCACCTACATTATAGCTATTAACCCCTAATCTGCTGTCCCTAACACCGCCGACCCCTACATTATAGTTATTAACCCCTAATCTGCCCCCCCCAACGTCGCCGCAATCTAACTACAAGTATTAACCCCTAATCTGCCGACCCGATATCGCCGCCGCCTACATTATAGCTATTAACCCCTAATCTGGTGTCCCTAACACCGCCGACCCCTACATTATAGTTATTAACCCCTAATCTGCCCCCCCAACGTCGCCGCAATCTAACTACAAGTATTAACCCCTAATCTGCCGACCGCAAATCGCCGCAACTATAATAAATGTATTAACCCCTAAACCGCCGCACTCCCGCCTCGCAAACACTATAATACATTTTATTAACCCCTAATCTGCCCTCCCTAACATCGCCGCCACCTACCTACAATTATTAACCCCTAATCTCCCGCCCCCAACGTCGCCGCTACTATAATAAGGTTATTAAACCCTAAACCTAAGTCTAACCCTAACACTAACACCCCCTAACTTAAATATAATTTAAATAAAACGAAATAAATTTACTATAGTTAAATAAATGAATCCTATTTAAAACTAAAGACTTACCTGTAAAATAAACCCTAATATAGCTGCAATATAACTAATAGTTACATTGTAGCTATTTTAGCATTTATATTTATTTACAGGCAACTTTGTATTTATTTTAACTAGGTACAATAGCTATTAAATAGTTAATAACTATTTAATAACTACCTAGCTAAAATAAGTACAAAAGTACCTGTAAAATAAATCCTAACCTAAGTTACAATTACACCTAACACTACACTATCATTTAATTAATTAAATAAATGAATCCTATTTAAAACTAAATACTTACCTGTAAAATAAACCCTAATATAGCTGCAATATAACTAATAGTTACATTGTAGCTATTTTAGCATTTATATTTATTTTACAGGCAACTTTGTATTTATTTTAACTAGGTACAATAGCTATTAAATAGTTATTGACTAATTAATAGCTACCTAGTTAAAATAATTACAAAATTACCTGTAAAATAAATCCTAACCTAAGTTACAATTAAACCTAACACTACACTATCATTAAATAAATTAACTACAAGTACCTACAATTATCTACAATTAAATAAACTAAAGTACAAAAACCCCCCACTAAATTACAAAAAAAAAAACCCCCACTAAATTACAAAAAATAAAAAAATATTACAAGAATTTTAAACTAATTACACCTAATCTAAGCCCCCTAATAAAATAACAAAGCCCCCCAAAATAAAAAAAAATGCCCTACCCTATACTAAATTACAAAAGTTAACAGCTCTATTACCTTACCAGCCCTGAACAGGGCCCTTTGCGGGGCATGCCCCAAAGAAAACAGCTCTTTTGCCTGTAAAAAAAAAACACAATCCCCCCCCCACATTACAACCCACCACCCACATACCCCTACTCTAACCCAAACCCCCCTTAAATAAACCTAACACTACCCCCCTGAAGATCTCCCTACCTTGAGTCGTGTTCACCCAGCCGGGCCGAAGTCTTCATCCGATGGGGCAGAAGAGGACATCCAGACCGGCAGAAGTCTTCATCCAAGCGGGGCAAGAAGAGGTCTTCCATCCATCATACAAGTACCAAAATACAAACAAACACTAAATTACCAAAAATAATAAAATATTACAATAATTTTAAACTAATTACACCTAATCTAAGCCCCCTACTAGCTATTAATATAGCTTCAATATAACTAATAGTTACATTGTAGCTATTTTAGGATTTATATTTATTTTACAGGCAACTTTGTATTTATTTTAACTAGGTACAATAGTTATTAAATAGTTAATAACTATTTAATAACTACCTAGCTAAAATAAATACAAATTTACCTGTAAAATAAATCATAACCTAAGTTACAATTACACCTAACACTACACTATCATTAAATTAACTAAATAAATGAATCCTATATAAAACTAAAGACTTACCTGTAAAATAAACCCTAATATAGCTGCAATATAACTAATAGTTACATTGTAGCTATTTTAGCATTTATATTTATTGTACAGGCAACTTTGTATTTATTTTAACTAGGTTCAATAGCTATTAAATAGATATTGACTATTTAATAGCTACCTAGTTAAAATAATTACAAAATTACCTGTAAAATAAATCCTAACCTAAGTTACAATTAAACCTAACACTACACTATCATTAAATAAATTAACTACAAGTACCTACAATTAAGTACAATTAAAAAAACTAAACTAAAGTACAAAAAAACAAACACTAAATTACAAAAAATAAAAAAAATTACAAGAATTTTAAACTAATTACACCTAATCTAAGCCCCCTAATAAAATAACAAAGCCCCCCAAAATAAAAAAAATGCCCTACCCTATACTAAATTACAAAAGTAATCAGCTCTATTACCTTACCAGCCCTTAAAAGGGCCTTTTGCGGGGGCATGCCCCAAAGAAAACAGCTCTTTTGCCTGTAAAAAAAAAACACAATACCCCCCCCCACATTACAACCCACCACCCACATACCCCTACTCTAACCCAAACCCCCCTTAAATAAACCTAACACTACCCCCCTGAAGATCTCTCTACCGTGTCTTCACCCAGCGGGCCGAAGTCTTCATCCGATCGGGCAGAAGAGGACATCCAGACCGGCAGAAGTCTTCATCCAAGCGGGGCAAGAAGAGGTCTTCCATCCATCAGAAGTCTTGATCCAGGCGGCATCTTCTCTGTTCATCCATCCGGAGCGGAGCGGCAGCATCCTGAAGACATCCCACGCAGAGCATCCTCTTCTTTCTTGATCCGACGACTAAGTGACTTTACCTTTAAGTGACGTCATCCAAGATGGCGTCCCTTGAATTCCGATTGGCTGATAGGATTCTATCAGCCAATCGGAATTAAGGTAGGAAAAATCTGATTGGCTGATTCAATCAGCCAATCAGATTCAAGTTCAATCCGATTGGCTGATCCAATCAGATTGACCTCGCATTCTATTGGCTGATCGGAACAGCCAATAGAATGCGAGGTCAATCTGATTGGCTGATTCCATCAGCCAATCGGATTGAACTTGAATCTGATTGGCTGATTGAATCAGCCAATCAGATTTTTCCTACCTTAATTCCGATTGGCTGATAGAATCCTATCAGCCAATCGGAATTCAAGGGACGCCATCTTGGATGACGTCACTTAAAGGTACAGTCACTTAGTCGTCGGATCAAGAAAGAAGAGGATGCTCTGCGTGGGATGTCTTCAGGATGCTGCCGCTCCGCTCCGGATGGATGAACAGAGAAGATGCCACCTGGATCAAGACTTCTGATGGATGGAAGACCTCTTCTTGCCCCGCTTGGATGAAGACTTCTGCCGGTCTGGATGTCCTCTCTGCCCGATCGGATGAAGACTTCGGCCCGCTGGGTGAAGACACGGTAGAGAGATCTTCAGGGGGGTAGTGTTAGGTTTATTTAAGGGGGGTTTGGGTTAGAGTAGGGGTATGTGGGTGGTGGGTTGTAATGTGGGGGGGTATTGTGTTTTTTTTTACAGGCAAAAGAGCTGTTTTCTTTGGGGCATGCCCCCGCAAAAGGCCCTTTTAAGGGCTGGTAAGGTAATAGAGCTGATTACTTTTGTAATTTAGTATAGGGTAGGGCATTTTTTTTATTTTGGGGGGCTTTGTTATTTTATTAGGGGGCTTAGATTAGGTGTAATTAGTTTAAAATTCTTGTAATTTTTTTTATTTTTTGTAATTTAGTGTTTGTTTTTTTGTACTTTAGTTTAGTTTATTTCATTGTATTTAATTGTAGGTACTTGTAGTTAATTTATTTAATGATAGTGTAGTGTTAGGTTTAATTGTAACTTAGGTTAGGATTTATTTTACAGGTAATTTTGTAATTATTTTAACTAGGTAGCTATTAAATAGTCAATATCTATTTAATAGCTATTGAACCTAGTTAAAATAAATACAAAGTTGCCTGTACAATAAATATAAATGCTAAAATAGCTACAATGTAACTAATAGTTATATAGCAGCTATATTAGGGTTTATTTTACAGGTAAGTCTTTAGTTTTATATAGGATTCATTTATTTAGTTAATTTAATGATAGTGTAGTGTTAGGTGTAATTGTAACTTAGGTTATGATTTATTTTACAGGTAAATTTGTAATTATTTTAGCTAGGTAGTTATTAAATAGTTATTAACTATTTAATAACTATTGTACCTAGTTAAAATAAATACAAAGTTGCCTGTAAAATAAATATAAATCCTAAAATAGCTACAATGTAACTATTAGTTATATTGAAGCTATATTAATAGCTAGTAGGGGGCTTAGATTAGGTGTAATTAGTTTAAAATTATTGTAATATTTTATTATTTTTGGTAATTTAGTGTTTGTTTGTATTTTGGTACTTGTATGATGGATGGAAGACCTCTTCTTGCCCCGCTTGGATGAAGACTTCTGCCGGTCTGGATGTCCTCTTCTGCCCCATCGGATGAAGACTTCGGCCCGGCTGGGTGAACACGACTCAAGGTAGGGAGATCTTCAGGGGGGTAGTGTTAGGTTTATTTAAGGGGGGTTTGGGTTAGAGTAGGGGTATGTGGGTGGTGGGTTGTAATGTGGGGGGGGGGATTGTGTTTTTTTTTTACAGGCAAAAGAGCTGTTTTCTTTGGGGCATGCCCCGCAAAGGGCCCTGTTCAGGGCTGGTAAGGTAATAGAGCTGTTAACTTTTGTAATTTAGTATAGGTTAGGGCATTTTTTTTTATTTTGGGGGGCTTTGTTATTTTATTAGGGGGCTTAGATTAGGTGTAATTAGTTTAAAATTCTTGTAATATTTTTTATTTTTTGTAATTTAGTGTTTGTTTGTTTTTTGTAATTTAGTGGGGGGTTTTTGTACTTTAGTTTATTTAATTGTAGATAATTGTAGGTACTTGTAGTTAATTTATTTAATGATAGTGTAGTGTTAGGTTTAATTGTAACTTAGGTTAGGATTTATTTTACAGGTAATTTTGTAATTATTTTAACTAGGTAGCTATTAATTAGTCAATAACTATTTAATAGCTTTTGTACCTAGTTAAAATAAATACAAAGTTGCCTGTAAAATAAATATAAATGCTAATATAGCTACAATGTAACTATTAGTTATATTGCAGCTATATTAGGGTTTATTTTACAGGTAAGTATTTTGTTTTAAATATGATTCATTTATTTAATTAATTTAATGATAGTGTAGTGTTAGGTGTAATTGTAACTTAGGTTTATTTTACAGGTAACTTTGTATTTATTTTAGCTAGGTAGTTATTAAATAGTTATTAACTATTTAATAGCTATTGTACCTAGTTAAAATAAATACAAAGTTGCCTGTAAAATAAAAATAAATCCTAAAATAGCTACAATGTAACTATTAGTTATATTGCAGCTATCTTAGGGTTTATTTTACAGGTAAGTATTTAGTTTTAAATAGGATTCATTTATTTAACTATAGTAAACTTATTTCGTTTTATTTAAATTATATATAAGTTAGGGGGTGTTAGTGTTAGGGTTAGACTTAGGTTTAGGGGTTAATAACCTTATTATAGTAGCGGCGACGTTGGGGGTGGGATATTAGGGGTTAATAATTGTAGGTAGGTGGCGGCGATGTTAGGGAGGGCAGATTAGGGGTTAATAAAATGTATTATAGTGTTTGCGAGGCGGGAGTGCGGCGGTTTAGGGGTTAATACATTTATTATAGTGGCGGCGATTTGCGGTCGGCAGATTAGGGGTTAATACTTGTAGTTAGATTGTGGCGACGTTGGGGGGAGGCAGATTAGGGGTTAATAACTATAATGTAGGGGTCGGCGGTGTTAGGGACACCAGATTAGGGGTTAATAGCTATAATGTAGGCGGCGGCGATATCGGGTCGGCAGATTAGGGGTTAATACTTGTAGTTAGATTGCGGCGACGTTGGGGGGGCAGATTAGGGGTTAATAACTATAATGTAGGGGTCGGCGGTGTTAGGGACAGCAGATTAGGGGTTAATAGCTATAATGTAGGCGGCGGCGATATCGGGTCGGCAGATTAGGGGTTAATACTTGTAGTTAGATTGTGGCGACGTTGGGGGGGGGCAGATTAGGGGTTAATAACTATAATGTAGGGGTCGGCGGTGTTAGGGACAGCAGATTAGGGGTTAATAGCTATAATGTAGGTTGCGGCGATATCCGATCGGCAGATTAGGGGTTAAATAATGTTATTATAGGGTTTGCGATGTGGGGGGGGCCTCGGTTTAGTGGTTCATAGGTAGTTTATGGGTGTTAGTGACTTAGTGTACTAAAACATACCGAATTTCGGAACCGAATAGAACCGAATTCAGCCGAATCCGAATAAATCCGAAACGAATTTATTCGGATCCGAATAAATCCGAAACGAATTTATTCAAATTTTGCCGAATCCGATTCGATCCGAAACGAAATTCGAAAAGTCCGAATCGATCCGAACCGAAAACTAACCGAATTTTTTAGCCGTGCACATGTCTAAAAAACAGTTAACCACAAATCAGCTTGCAGAATTGATATTGCCACAGTTTGAAATGATAAAATCAGAAATTTCAGTGCTGTCAAATGAGATAAAGCAGTTTTCTAATAGACTCATGGAAGTAGAATCTAGAATTTCGGATGTGGAAGACAGACATTTTAAACAGGAGGGTGTTCTAGATGCACATACAGAAGAGATTAAAATATTAAAAGTTAAAATTGAGGACCTGGAGGACAGATCTAGGCGTAGCAATGTCTGTGTAATTGGCCTCCCAGAGTCAAAAGAATTTGAGGATCTTTTACAATTTAGTGCAGGCACACTACCAAAACTATTGGGACTACAGGCAGTTGATGGAAGCTTTCAGGTAGAGAGGGCACACAGAGTTGGTATAGTGAGACAGTCTAAAAACGGTAGTATAAGACCAAGAATGGTTTTGATAAAATATCTAAACTTTCAAGATAAAGTAAAAATTATGCAAAATTATAGAAAAACTCAGACACTTACTATAAACACCAAACAGATTCTTTTATTTCAAGACTTTTCAATAGAAACGTCAACAAAGAGGCGGGCGATGGCACCATTTTGTACAGGTCTAATTAGGGCGGGCCTGAAAGCCAACATTAAATATCCGGCAAAAATTACAGTGTTGGGTATAGATGGCACTATTGCACTAAACATATATATATTGAAGTATAAAGTAACTGCGTTAGACTAATTAACTGTGTATAGAAAAGGTCAATACAATGGAGGTTTTGTTAGATGACATCGAGGTGGGGGGCAGGGGGGAGTGGGGTGTTTCTTTTTTTTTTTTTTTTTTTTGTTTCTTCTTCTTTTAGAAAGCATAACAATTTAATAAATAAGAAATTAAATGAATAATTCAATAAAATTAATTTCCTGGAATGTGGGTGGGATAACATCTCCGATCAAGCGGAAAAATGTGCTTAAAGAAGTTAGGAAACACAAGCCAGACATTATATTCTTGCAAGAATTACATCTTAAAAAAGTAGAGATAGGAAAGCTGAAAATGAATTGGATTGCCAAAATAATCGCGACACCATGTGAAAAAACGAAAGAGAGGAGTAGCGTTAATGCTTGGGAGGGAATTATCATATACGATAATTAAACAGGAATTAGATCCGGAAGGGAGGTACATTTTGCTGCAGTTAAAATTACATGACCAGACTTGGACGCTATGTAATATATATGCGCCAAATATCTGGGATCCCAAATTCTGGGATAAATTGAAAAAGGTCCTATCTCCATATACAGGACAGAACTTGATTGTTGCAGGGGACTTTAATAATACGTTGTGCCCGATTTTAGACCGATATAAAATTTGTCGGAGAGCGGCTAATTACAGGGAAGCTAAGCATTTGCAGAGCTTCACCGGTATACTAAAACTTCGGGATGTCTGGCGAATTGAGCACCCTGATACTCGGGAGTTTACATGCGAATCGGGTGCACATAAAAACTTTTCCCGAATAGACATGTTCCTAGTAGATGAGCAGATTATGAAACACAAGATGGAATCTCAGATCTCGGAAATAGTTATTTCTGATCATGCGATTATTGATATAAAGATTATGTTGAATGCCCCCCCCCCAAAAAAATCAGTCAGTACTTTCCGCTTTCCTCATTATATGATCAATAATGTACAATTTGAAAACTGGCTAAAGCAAAAATGGAGGGAGTACTATGCGCAAAATCGGGAGTATGAAAATAAAATAGAGGTGTTGTGGGAGGCGGGTAAAGCCGTTATCCGTGGAGAGGTGAAAGCATATATGATCAAAAGAAATAAGAAAAATAAAGATAGAGAAAACCAGTTGATTAATCAACTCAGAAATAGCTATGCCAAATATCTTAGAGTACCCAATAAAGACACTTGGGACAAATACAAAGAAGCAAGAGTGGAAAGGGAATGCTTTCTAAGAAAGATTGGAGCGCAGGAAGAGCTTAAAAACAGAGCTAAATTCCAGGGTTTTCAGGGTATATCCGCCAAACATCTGGCCAGGTTGGTTAAATTCAGGAAGAAATCAAACCAAATCCCTGCTATTAGATCAGACGAGAAAATATGTACTAACCCAGAGGAAATTAGAAAAATATTCTACAACTATTACTGCAGACTTTATGCCAAGGAGGAGGTGAATGAAAAGCAGAAAGAGCAATTCTGGATGGGGTTGGACATCCCGCAGATTTCACAAGAAGCACTACAGTTTATTAATGCCCCTATAACTGAATTGGAAATATTAGCTGTCATAAAAAGGGCTAAGTCTGGCAAGGCTCCTGGGCCAGATGGCCTATCTGCAGAATTTTATAAAATAATGGCTGCAGAGATATCCCCTATCTTATACAGATTATTTAATCAATATTATCTTCAGAAAGACATGAACTCAAGCTATTTTTCTGACTCAGTAGTTACCCTAATCCATAAAAAAGCAAAGGATCCAACCAATGTCGCATCATATCGTCCGATCTCCCTCCTGAATCATGATTATAAAATATTAATGTCCCTCATTGCAGATAGATTGAAAAAATCAATTTGTGACATCATACACCCTGATCAGGCAGGTTTCATCCCAGGAAGGAACTCAGTACGAAACATGCGTAGAGTACTTACTACTTTGGACTACCTATATCAGATCGGCCAGGACCCCGCAAAAAAATACCAAGGGAAAGATATAGCATTGGTCACTGTCGACGCTGAAAAGGCTTTTGACTCAATTATTTGGGACCATCTAATAAATTCACTGAGGAAGTTTGGTTTTTCGGGTGCCCTGGTCGATCTGATTGGGTTAGTATATAACAAACCTAGATCTCAATTGCTTATCGCACTAGAACCATTAGCGATATATCTTAGAAAGTATCTTCCACCGGTGGTAATAGGGAAGCAGAAAGTATCGATATCACTTTATGCTGATGATCTACTAATATTCTTACAAGATTCGAGACAGAGCATACCCCGCTTTATGGAAATAATAAGACTATTCAGCTCATTCTCCGGATACAAAATCAATATAAATAAATCAGAAATTTTGTGGATTATAAGAGATAAAAACAGCTATCCAGGTAACTTTAAAGTAGCGCAAAGCATTAATTATCTAGGTATAAAGATCAGCAAGAACCCAGCACATTGGTACCAGCTTAATTTTAAAGAGCTATTTCAAAACCTACATTATGACTTAGTAAAATGGAATCTATATTCCATTTATCTATTTCAGCCCGGGTAAATGTAATAAAATCTATTGTATTCCCAAAATTTTTGTTTTTATTACAGAATTTACCTTTACTATTGCAAAAAAATGATATCGATAGGTATAATAAGGCCTGCGCTTTGTTTATCTGGAGGAAAAGGACGTCACGTATTGCTTTCAACAAAATGGTGCAGATGAAGCTCTATGGGGGCTTTGCTTGCCCTAACATAAAATATTACAACATAGTCTCATTGGTTAAATTTGGGATAGATTGGCTCAGCAGAACAGATTACGTTACATATTATGACCAGGAGACGGAATTAATTAAACCATTTAATTTACAGGCTATTATGCATTATCCATACAAACAACTACCAAGCAATGTTAGCAGACTAGTTACTATTGCAAATATTGTGCTTGCATGGCAGAAATATTGTAAAATAATGGGTATAGAATTCCAGATCTCCAACCATCTTCCGTTATGCGGTAACCCAGCCTTCCTACCAGGATATAGTAATGAGATATTCAATGTTTGGAAAAATAAAGGGTTGATATACGCATAACAATTGAAAGAATCATTAATAGGGCCAATCAGATCATTCGCAGATTTGGCAGGGGAGTTCGATCTATCATTTAAATATTTTTATGCATACCTACAGACTCGCCACTTTATAAATGATTATGAAAAAAGGTTTGGTGAGAATTGGACTCCGAGAAACATAGAGTCAGGCATCAAATTATACAAAGCAGGAAATAGATCAATATCAATCTGGTACCAGTATATTATGGTTCAGGAGGGAGAAAGGCACATCGAATTGATCAAACAAAAATTTGTAAAGTACTTTCCACAACTTCAAGACGAAGACATAACAGATAGTTTAAAGAAAACATTAGAAGCCACAGATAGAATCAACCTAAGGGAGTCTCAATATAAGGTAATTAACAATTTTTATCTAACCCCCGCCAGAATTGCTAAGTGGTCCCAACTCCAGCAGATTTGTCCCAAATGCCATAGACCAAACTCGAATCTATTGCATTATTTTTGGAGTTGTCCAAAGGTCACGCAATTTTGGAGTAAAATCCAATATTGGATAAATAGAAATGTAAGCGACAGGACAGAAATAGTGGTAAAGTATGTCTTCTTTTTGTATCTAACACATAACATCGGAGACAGATTATTTATAAACACGGCGATCCTCATCGCAAGAAATGAATTATGTAAAAAGTGGAAGCACAAAAATGCTCCATCCTTAATGGAATTTTTGAATCATATGAGAGGTCAGATTATGATAGAGACCATAGGACTGGATAAGGGGGCAGAGAACCAGGTTGTAACATTTTTTAAGAAGTGGAAAAAGTATATATACTTATCACCTATTACAGTGCAATACCATATATTATCTACATTTCAAGACTCTATACCTTTCTTAGAATTAATTGTAAATGGTTCATTACCTCCAAATTGGATACGCATATAACAAAGTCTTACAACATTAGAGGGTTTTTTTTTTTTTTTTTTTTGTCCTGTTTTTTTCTTTTTCCTCTTCCCTCCCCCTTGCCCTCCCCCCCCCCCCCCCCCCCATGGGCACTGTTTTTAATACGCTGGGGATTCTTCTTGGTTTTTTTTCCTGTGCTAGCTACAGTATACAACGGAGGGGTTATTTTTAGCTCCTTGGTGAGAAAATAAGTTAAATAAGAGTAATATTGTGCAGGAGAACTCAAGAAAATGTTTAAGGAACTGCATAAATTATTTGAGGTGTATCTTTGTATATATAGATGTTCCTCACAAAGAATGTAAGAAAAGAGAAAATATTATAAGGGCGGGATAAGCGAAAATATTCCAGTAAATCTAATTGGCAAAACATCGGGAAAGATGTATATATTGCAAGTAATTTGGGAAAATCTTTTTGTGTATTTTATTTTATTTAATGCAATCCCATATTGATTATATAAGATGAAGATGTATCTGGATTTTCTTTTTGTATTGTAACAAATTTTTGTTCAGCTTTTTCCCCCAATAATAAAAAAAAATTATTATTAAAAAAACAAATAAATAAATAAGCTGATTTGTCAGTGTCAATATCTGAGGAAGGATCTTGTGAATCAGATAGATCCTCATCAGAGGAGGATAATTCAGTATGTTGTCGGTCATTTGAAATTTCATCAACTCTATGAGAAGTTTAAAAGACCTTTACATTTATTAGAAGGCGGGATGGCAGACAAAGCCTTCTGAATAGAATCAGCAATAAATTGTTATAATTTCACAGGTATGTTTTGTACATTAGATGTTAAAAGAACAACAGGCAATGTACTATTACTGATAGACACATTCTCTGCATGTAAAAGTTTATCAAGACAACTTATTACAAACCACAGCTGGAGATAGAGGCCTCTAGTTATCAAGGTCTGGCGGACCTGATCCGACACTGTGGATCAGGTCCGCCAGACCTCGCTGAATACGGCGAGCAATACGCTCGCCGTATTCAGCATTGCACCAGCAGCTCACAAGAGTTGCTGGTGCAATGCCGCCCCCTGCAGACTCGCGGCCAATAGGCCGCCAGCAGGGGGGTGTCAATCAACCCGATCGTACGCGATCAGGTTGATTTGCGGCGATGTCTGTACGCCCAAACAAACAGAAATTTTTTTGGCGCTAACAATATCCGGAAATGACACACTGGCGTCATTGAAGACGCAACCTTGTGAAAGGACTCGGCATCAACAAAGACACCGGAAATGACGAATTTGCGTCATCAAACGTAACTTTGCACCAAAAAATCTCGCGCCAAAAATGATGCAATATAGTTTGGCATTTTGCGCCCTCGTGAGCCTAATTCTGCCCGCAAATTTAAAATGAGTCAATTGAAAAAAGACTAAACCCCAGGTAAGAAATAAATTATCCTAAAAAATGCATTTCCCAGATATGAAACTGACAGTCTGCAAAAGGAAATATACTGAAACCTGAATCATGGCAAATATAAATACAATACATACAGTATATTTATAACTTTATATAAATACATAAAGTGCCAAACCATAGCTGAGAGTGTCTTAAAGGGACAGTCAAGTCCAAAAAAAAAAAAAACTTTAATTTTTCAAATAGGGCATGCAATTTTAAACAACTTTCCAATTTACTTTTATCAACAATTTTGCTTTGTTCTCTTGGTATTCTAGTTGAAAGCAAACCTAGGGAGGCACATATGATAATTTCTAAGCCCTTGAAGGCCGCCTCTATTTTATTTACTTTTCACAGCAGGGGAGAGCAAGCTCATGTAGGCCATATAGATAGCATTGTGATCACGCCCGTGGCTAGTGGCAGACACTGCACTAATTGGCTAAAATGCAAGTCAATAGATAATAACTAAAAGTCATGTGATTAGGGGCGGTCAGAAGATGCTTAGATACAAGTTAGTCACAGGAGTAAAAAGTGTATTAATATAACAATGTTGGTTTTGCAAAACTGGGGAATGGGTAATAAAGGGATTATCTATCTTTTTAAATAACAAAAATGCTGGTGTTGACTGTCCCTTTAAGTAATAAAAACATACTTACCAAAAGACACCAATCCACATATAGCAGATAGCGAAACCAGTACTAAAACAGTTATCAGAAGAGGTAATGGAATATGAGAGTATATTGTCGATCTAAAAAGGGAGGTAGGAGATGAATCTCTACGACCGATAGCAGAGAACCTATGAAACAGATCCCCATGAGGAAAACCATTGCATTCAATAGGTGATACTCCCTTCACATCCCTCTGACATTCACTGTACTCTGAGAGGAATCGGGCTTCAACAATGCTGAGAAGCGCATATCAATGTAGAAATCTTAGCACAAACTTACTTCACCACCTCCATAGGAGGCAAAGTTTGTAAAACTGAATTGTGGGTGTGGTGAGGGGTGTATTTATAGGCATTTTGAGGTTTGGGAAACTTTGCCCCTCCTGGTAGGATTGTATATCCTATATGTCACTAGCTCATGGACTCTTGCCAATTACATGAAAGAAAACCACATAGTCTGTCATGTAACACTCCTAAGAACAGATTGTAGATTTCTAATCATCAAGCATTCAGTACCATGAAAAATGCACCATTTATCATCAGAATGTACTACAAAAATGCCTTAAAGAATACGACATAAATCGAATTTGTTTTCTAAAAAGTGATCCAATAGTTATCAAAATTCTGACATAATATTGTCTCAATATAGATTGATTAACCCTTAATAATCCTGTAATGTTATCATTCTTCATAGAGACTGTTGTTCTCAAAGTGTGACGATAATATCCATGTATTATGTGTTCAATCGTAAAACGTGAGCGTGAACATAAAGCATGTGATACAGGGTGAGTGACATCATATTACATTAAGGAAAGTGATAGTAACCTATGACATGTAGTTGAAGCGTGATGAAGGATGAAATGCATATTTAGTATATGCAAAAGTGAATGGGTCAGTGTGACTGTAAGGGGAGTGATAGGGAATTGTCACTCAGGGAGAGTGAATCATAGCAAGGGAAGAAGTGAATATTTAGATATATGCATAGGTCATTATATCAGTGTAAATAAAATAAAATGAGTAATTGGGAATAGGTCTTAGTGTAACATGGATACACATCACTTAGGTTGTGAAGGGAACTAAACTAGGACATGGGTGTATAGAGAAATGAAGAATGGAATAAGAACTAAATTACATTGAACTAATTTATTGGGGGCTGAATGGTTGGGTGATGTTATGGATAAAACATATTCAATATGAAATCAGATTATATAAATAATCTTTATCTAGATTTTAGGGGTATATATAAAAGGTTTTAAAAACTTTTCATACCCTAGATATGTCTCAGTGCATATATGAAAAAATAGTTCATAGTGCCTAATAGATGGCACATACGGGGTTACAATACCTTAAAGAAGACTAAAGAATAGTTAAATCATTCATAGTGCTTGAGACATGGCACACATACAGTATACAATGCAAATAAAATCAGGGGAAAGTCGCTAGATCCACATTCATATTGAGACCATAGGGATGTAATGTATTTAATTTGTGGATCCAGTAGGTTTCCCTCTGTCTAAAGAACTTATTATATAAATGGGATTTAGATATATGCTCAATAGGTAGAATGGTAAAACATTCTAGATTACCATTATGTTTAGTGTGACAATGTCTAGGGATACTATGTAGTTTGTAATTATTTTTTCATGTTCCGATAATGTTGAGACCATCTAATACTGAGACACCTGCAAGTCTGACCCACGTATTGGATCCCACAGATGCAGGACAAAAAGTACACAACACAATATGCCGCCCACTATGTGATGTACTTTCTTTGTCACAAATGATTGGAAACTCTGTTTCCCGTGCTCAATATGGACGCACATCTTGCATCTTCTGTTACCGCATCTGGAGGATCCTTTACTTGTGCCGCCTAATTTTGTGTTTTTTAATATTATTTTTCCTATTTTTAACGGTGTTAGTAGTGGTGATTTGCTTATGTTTCAGCACTTTACTCGATGCTAATATTGTTTTCAAATGTGGTGCTTTTTTGAAAACTTCTGTAGGCTTATTACCAATCAAATCACCCAAAATAGGGGCTTTTGTTAAGATTTTCCAATGCTTGCTATTTGCTTTATCAGATCATGACTGCTATTATATTGAGTTATGAACATAATATTAGTCGTGAACATATTACCATTTTGTTTAGTTTCCTTATTCTTAGAGAAATATTCTTCACTCATCAAATTTAGCTCTTCTATATCCACTGTCAATGATTTCAGGGGGATATCTTTTCTCTTTAAGAATCTTATCTTGTACTTCATAATCACAGAGGGTGCTGCAATTTCTACCCGCTCTCTTAAATTGTCCATATGGGACATTCCTTTACCATGGGTAGTAATGATTACTGGTGAAATCTAAATAGCTGTTACAATCAACCGTTTTGAAATGGGTGGTGCTGATCACGGAGATTGAGATCTAAGAATACTATAGATTCTCTATGGATGCAGCTAGTTTTTTAGGGCAGGTACATTGATGATCTGATCTTTGTCTGGAGGGGGGACATCGGATCAGCAAATATTTCCGTTAACAAATTAAATAGGAATGACAAGGGGCTGAGCTTCATTAGTTGCATCCATAGAGAATCTATAGTATTCTTAGATCTCAATCTCTGCTTTAGTGACGGTGACCATAAACAAGGGGCCTCAAGTTCCATACGGAACTTGATAAATATGTCACAATATTATGTCAGAAAACAAATTTGATTTATGTCGTATTCTATATTTGTGGTACATTCTGATGATAAATGGCGCATTTTTCATGGTAGTGAATGTTTGATGATTAGAAATATACGATCTGTTCTTAGGAGTGTTACATGACAGCCCATGGGGTTAATAATGTAACCATTGCCTATGATTTTGTTCTGTTTTTTTATATATACTTTGCATTGGTTCGCCAATACTTAATGTTATATTATTAGCATATTATATATTTTATTTAGTAGTTGTTTAATTAGACTGATAATTTGATATAGGTTTCACGATGATGTATGTAAATTCTGGCTTTGGAGGCGTGACATCCACCTGGGGGGGGGGGGATGGCCGCATCAATCATTGATTAATCAAGGGGAGGGTTTATATAGAGCAAAACCCACTGCAACACCCTTTGTGCACCCTAAAGCCACTGCCTCACCCTGTGACCACCCCAAAGACACTGCCTCACCCTGTGTGCACTCCAAAGCCACTGCCTCACCCTGTGTGCACCCCAAAGACACTGCTTCACCCTGTGTGCACTCCAAAGCCACTGTCTCACCCTGTGTGCACCCTAAATCCACTGTCACCCTGTGTGTACCCTAAAGCCACTGCCTCACCCTGTGTACACCCCAAAGACACTGCCTCACCCTGTGTGCACTCCAAAGCCACTGCCTCACCCTGTGTACACCCCAAAGACACTGCTTCACCCTGTGTGCACCTCAAAGCCCCTGCGTCACCCTGTGTGCACCTCAAAGACCCTGCATCACCCTGTGTGCACCTCAAAGTCACTGCATCACCCTGTGTGCACCTCAAAGTCACTGCATCAACCTGTGTGCACCTCAATGCCCCTGCATCACCCTGTGTGCACCTCAAAGTCACTGCATCAACCTTTGTGCACCTCAAAGCCCCTGCATCACCCTGTGTGCACCTCAAAGTCACTGCATCAACCTGTGTGCACCTCAAAGCCCCTGCATCACCCTGTGTGCACCTCAAAGTCACTGCATCAACCTGTGTGCACCTCAAAGCCCCTGCATCACCCTGTGTGCACCTCAAAGCCACTGCCTCACCCTGTGTGCACCCCAAAGCCATTGCATCGCCCTGCAAGCATCTTAAAGCCATTGATAAAAAAATTAAAATAAAAACTAGTATGCACTCTATTGTGACTGTATTTGGGGAACTTTTAAAAAAAATAGCTAAGCTTGAGCTCGAGGTAGCAATAACCAGTTACTTGTAATTGCTGGTTAAATATTGCGCGCCCACAAACGGGCAAATTTGCTTGTTTGCGAGTGCACAATAATTTAGTGCTCCACATGTAATCTAGCCCTTAATGTTTCTAACTAACCTATTTACCCTCAGTCTGTATCTGTCTCCTCACTTTCTGTTTCCTGGTAGAGCTGCGCATGATTCCATACATGATCACCATTGGAGATGCCATACACAACTTTGCGGATGGTCTCGCTATTGGTGCTGCATTTGCTACCTCCTGGAAGACGGGTCTGGCAACATCGCTGGCGGTGTTATGTCATGAACTTCCACATGAACTAGGTGAGTTATTCTTACTTTACTTACTCATACACTGGGTAACACTATGGGACACAAGGGTTGTCCCTTCTTTGCAGGGTGATACAGCGACACAGACAGGAGGGAGCTATAGGACATGGGGTCTGTCCCTTCCTTGCAGGTGACACACTGACACAGACATCAGGGAGCTATGGGACATGGGGTCTGGTCCTCCCCTGCAGGTGACACACACAGGTGGGAGCTATAGGACATGGGGTCTGTCCTGCCCCTGCAGGTGACACAGTAACACAGACAGGAGGGAGCTATAGGACATGGGGTCTGTCCCTCCCCCTGCAGGTGACACAGACAGGAGGGAGCTATAGGACATGGGCTCTATCCCTCCCCTGCAGGTGACACAGACAGGAGGGAGCTATAGGACATGACATCTGTCACACCCCTACAGGTGACACAGACAGGAGGGAGCTATAGGACATGGGGTCTGTCCTTCCTCTGCAGGCGACACAAACAGGAGGGAGCTATAGGACATGGGGTCTTTCCCTCCCCTGCAGGTGACACAGACAGGAGGGAGCTATAGGACATAGGGTCTGTCACTTCCCTGCAGGTGACACAGACAGGAGGGAGCTATAGGATATGGGGTCTGTCCCTCCCCTGCAGGTGACACAGACAGGAGGGAGCTATAGGACATGAGGTCTGTCCCTCCCCTGCAGGTGACACAGACAGAAGGGAGCTATAGGACATTGGACCTGTCCCTCCCCTGCAGGTGACACAGTGACACAGACAGGAGGGAGCTATAGGACATGGGGTCTTTCCCTCCCCTGCAGGTGACACAGACAGGAGGGAGCTATAGGACATGGGGTCTGTCCCTCCCCTGCAGGTGACACAGACAGAAGGGAGCTATAGGACATGGGGTCTGTCCCTCTCCTGCAGGTGACACAGACAGGAGGGAGCTATGGGACATGGGGTCTGTCCCTCCCCTGTAGGTAACACAGACAGGAGGGAGCTATAGGACATAGGGTCTGTCCCTCCCCTGCAGGTGACACAGACAGGAGGGAGCTATAGGAAATGGGGTCTGTCCCTCCCCTGTAGGTGACACAGACAGGAGGGAGCTATAGGATATGGGGTCTGTCCCTCCCCTGTAGGTGACACAGACAGGAGGGAGCTATAGGATATGGGGTCTGTCCCTCCCCTGTAAGTAACACAGACAGGAGGGAGCTATAGGATATGGGGCCTGCCCCTCCCCTGTAGGTGACACAGACAGGAGGGAGCTATAGGACATGGGGTCTGTCCCTCCCCTGCAGGTGACACAGACAGGAGGGAGCTATAAGACATGGGGTCTGTCCCTCCCCTGTCGGTAACACAGTGGCACAGACAGAAGGGAGCTATAGGACATGGGGTCTGTCCCTCCCCTGCAGGTGACAGTGACACAGACAGGAGGGAGCTATAGGACATGGGGACTGTCCCTCCCCTGCAGGTGACACAGACAGGAGGGAGCTATAAGACATGGGGTCTGTCCCTCCCCTGTAGGTGACACAGTGACACAGACATTATGGAGTTATAGGACATGGGCCTGTCCCTCCCCTGTAGGTGACACAGACAGGAGGGAGCTATAGGACATGGGGTCTGTCCCTCCCCTGCAGGTGACACAGACAGGAGGGAGCTATAAGACATGGGGTCTGTCCCTCCCCTGTAGGTAACACAGTGGCACAGACAGAAGGGAGCTATAGGACATGGGGTCTGTCCCTACCCTGCAGGTGACAGTGACACAGACAGGAGGGAGCTATAGGACATGGGGACTGTCTCTCCCCTGTAGGTGACACAGTGACACAGACATTATGGAGTTATAGGACATGGCTCTGTCCCTCCCCTGTAGGTGACACATTGACACAGACAGGAAGAAGCAATAGGACATGGGGCGTGTCCCTCCCCTGTAGGTGACACAGTGACACAGACAGGAAGAAGCAATAGGACATGGGGCGTGTCCCTCCCCTGCAGGTGATACGGTGACACAGAAGAGGGAGCTATGGGTTATTGGGGCTGTACCTCTTCTGCAGGTGACAAGTGACACATACAGGAGGAAGCTATAGGGGATGGGTTAGCCCTTGCTTGTGTACAGTGACATATTTAGATATATTATTACTTATTGCTCTGATACAGGTTCTGTCCCTCCCCTGCAGGTGACTTTGCTGCCTTACTACACGCTGGCCTCAGTGTGCGCCTGGCGTTGCTACTGAATTTCGCCAGTGCGCTCACTTCATTCATCGGTCTGTATATTGGACTCTCGGTATCTGCAGACTACGCGGTACAGCAGTGGATCTTCTCTGTAGCCACCGGGTTATTCCTCTACGTGGCTCTCGCAGACATGGTGAGCGCCGCTTCCCTCTGCCCCTGTACAGTCAGTACTGCAGTTCCATCATCTCCCTTGTATGTTACAGCATGCTAAACAACTGCCCTCTCTGCCCTGTGGGGTAAAACTGTGCAAGTTGTATATTATATTACCCTCACACACAGGGGGCAGATTATACAGTGTTACCCTCACACACAGGGGGCAGATTATACAGTGTTACCCTCACACACAGGGGGCAGATTATACAGTGTTACGCTCACATACAGGGGGCAGATTATACAGTGTTACCCTCACATACAGGGGCAGATTATACAGTGTTACGCTCACATACAGGGGGCAGATTATACAGTGTTACCCTCACATACAGGGGGCAGATTATACAGTGTTACCCTCACATACAGGGGGCAGATTATACAGTGTTACCCTCACATACAGGGGGCAGATTATACAGTGTTACCCTCACATACAGGGGGCAGATTATACAGTGTTACCCTCACATACAGGGGGCAGATTATACAGTGTTACCCTCACATACAGGGGGCAGTTTATACAGTGTTACCCTCACATACAGGGGGCAGATTATACAGTGTTACGCTCACATACAGGGGGCAGATTATACAGTGTTACCCTCACATACAGGGGGCAGTTTATACAGTGTTACCCTCACATACAGGGGGCAGTTTATACAGTGCTACCCTCACACACATGGGGTAGTTTACACAGTGTTACCCTCACACACAGGGGCAGATTATACAGTGCTACCCTCACATACAGGGGCAGATTATACAGTGTTACCCTCACATACAGGGGGCAGTTTATACAGTGTTACCCTCACATACAGGGGGCAGATTATACAATGCTACCCTCACATACAGGGGCAGTTTATACAGTGTTACCCTCTCATAAAGGGGGCAGATTATACAGTGTTACCCTCTCATACAGGGGGCAGATTACACAGTGCTACCCTCACATACAGGGGGTAGTTTATACAGTGTTACCCTCTCATACAGGGGTAGTTTATACAGTGTTACCCTCACATACAGGGGGCATCACATACAGGGGCAGTTTATACAGTGTTAACCCTCACACACAGGGGGCAGTTTATACAGTGCTACCCTCACATACAGGGGGTAGTTTATACAGTGTTACCCTCACATACAGGGGGCAGATTATACAGTGTTACCCTCACATACAGGGGGCAGATTATACAGTGTTAACCCTCACACACAGGGGGCAGTTTATACAGTGCTACCCTCACATACAGGGGCAGTTTATACAGTGTTACCCTCACATACAGGGGGTAGTTTATACAGTGTTACCCCCTCACACACAGGGGGCAGTTTATACAGTGTTACCCCCTCACACACAGGAGGCAGTTTATACAGTGTTACCCTCACATACAGGGGCAGATTATACAGTGTTACCCTCACATACAGGGGGTAGTTTATACAGTGTTACCCTCACATACAGGGGGTAGTTTATACAGTGTTACCCTCACATACAGGGGGCATCACATACAGGGGCAGATTATACAGTGTTACCCTCACATACAGGGGCAGTTTATACAGTGTTACCCTCACATACAGGGGGTAGTTTATACAGTGTTAACCCTCACACACAGGGGGCAGTTTATACAGTGTTACCCTCACATACAGGGGGCAGTTTATACAGTGTTACCCTCACATACAGGGGGCAGATTATACAGTGTTACCCTCACATACAGGGGGCAGTTTATACAGTGTTACCCTCACATACAGGGGATCAGTTTATACAGTGTTACCCTCACATACAGGGGGGAGTTTATACAGTGTTACCCTCACATACAGGGGGGAGTTTATACAGTGTTACCCTCACATACAGGGGATCAGTTTATACAGTGTTACCCTCACATACAGGGGGCAGTTTATACAGTGTTACCCTCACATACAGGGGGCAGTTTATACAGTGTTACCCTCACATACAGGGGCAGTTTATACAGTGTTACCCTCACATACAGGGGCAGTTTATACAGTGCTACCCTCACACACAGGGGAAGATTATACAGTGCTACCCTCACACACAGGGGCAGTTTATACAGTGTTACCCTCACATACAGGGGGCAGTTTATACAGTGTTACCCTCACATACAGGGGCAGTTTATACAGTGCTACCCTCACACACAGGGGCAGATTATACAGTGCTACCCTCACACACAGGGGGCAGTTTATACAGTGCTACCCTCACATACAGGGGGCAGTTTATACAGTGTTACCCTCACATACAGGGGCAGTTTATACAGTGCTACCCTCACACACAGGGGCAGATTATACAGTGTTACCCTCACACACAGGGGGCAGATTATACAGTGTTACCCTCACATACAGGGGCAGATTATACAGTGCTACCCTCACATACAGGGGCAGATTATACAGTGCTACCCTCACATACAGGGGCAGATTATACAGTGCTACCCTCACATACAGGTTCTTTATTTTCTAATCCCTGAGGTTTAGTTAATTTGTAGTATTTTCTTTCTTTTCTTATACCCTCATATCTTTACTATTTGTCTTTCAGCTGCCTGCGATGATGAATGTGAGAGATCGCCGACCGTGGCTCCTTTTCTTTCTTCATAATTTGGGACTCTTCGTGGGCTGGATAATTCTCTTGCTCCTATCTCTATATGAGGATAATATTGCTGTGTGACCTCAATAAGTGGCTGCCACATCCTCACAAGCATACAGTAACCTTCTACACAAGGACACCCTGAACTGGCATCACACTGCATCCTCACAAGCATACAGTGACCTTCTACACAAGGACACCCTGAACTGGCATCACGCTGCATACTTACATAGTTTATCGTCCATTTTTTTAATCCAAAATCTGCCCCCCCCCCCCATAACCCTTCCAACTATTGAGAATACAGAGTCTCCCTAGGTCTGGGAGCTCTCATTCTCTCATCTATCCACTTAGCTCCTATACCTGTGAGTTTACCTGACTTGTTCAACCAAACCTCATCTACCTCCTACTGGACTCATTACAATCATTCAGGGATATGTTCAGTGCACCAGAGACCCTAATGGTCCGTGTCTCTAGATTTCTGATGATTTAGCTAAATGTCCTGCACTGAAAAACTCTAAATGCTGCTGAGATGTCTCACTTTATAGCATAAGAAAACAGTTTACAGTGTAACAGACAGAAGTGTGACTTTTAATCATGACAACATATTATAAAAGGATATGGTATAAAAATTATATTTTCGATGTTTCTGTTAAATGTTAAAGGTATATTTTAAATATTTATTTTTACACATAAAAAATAAAAAGAATGCATTACCTTGCGCTGTCATACAGACTTAAACAGTTAGGCAAACACTTCATGTCTCTCCCACATCATTGGTCATTTTATTCAGTTTTTTAAAAAAAATTATTTCCATGCCAAATACAACAAAATTAATCCTAAACAAAGTTCACAGATAATATCAATTGTATCTCATTTAGCAACTGATGATAAAAATCTCACTGATCTAAAATGATCCCGCGTGAGATTCTAAAAAGGCAGATTGTGCTATAATTGTCTAAGGGGCATTCCCTGGATTTCTGTATGTGAAGGAGAGACAAGATCAGTACAATATAGCACTGTATAACATGACAGTTCTGCTGCATTTCTGTATGTGACAGAGATACAAGATCAGTACAGTATAGCACTGCATGACATGACAGTTCTGCTGCATTTCTGTATGTGACAGAGAGACAAGATCAGTACAATATAGCACTGCATGACATGACAGTTCTGCTGCATTTCTGTATGTGACAGAGAGACAAGATCAGTACAATATAGCACTGCATGACATGACAGTTCTGCTGCATTTCTGTATGTGACAGAGAGACAAGATCAGTACAATATAGCACTGCATGACATGACAGTTCTGCTGCATTTCTGTATGTGACAGAGAGACAAGATCAGTACAATATAGCACTGCATGACATGACAGTTCTGCTGCATTTCTGTATGTGACAGAGAGACAAGATCAGTACAATATAGCACTGCATGACATGACAGTTCTGCTGCATTTCTGTATGTGACAGAGAGACAAGATCAGTACAATATAGCACTGCATGACATGACAGTTCTGCTGCATTTCTGTATGTGACAGAGAGACAAGATCAGTACAATATAGCACTGCATGACATGACAGTTCTGCTGCATTACTGTATGTGAC
>NW_026511327.1:0-23596 GCF_027579735.1 Bombina bombina | reverse complement strand
ACGAAACAACAGGGGCTGCAATATAATGGTACAGTAACCATGGGAACTATCCCATGGGTCACAAATGCTGGTAATGATACAGTGTATACAACATTCAAAGCCACCAAGGTGACCATTTGCCACTGCTTGCCGCAACCAATGTGTAAACTCATCCAAAAGGCATTAACAATTCCAAAAGCTAGGGTTCAAGAAACAAGTACAACTATGTATATAAAGCATAACATCTAAGCTGATCGGTGCTATCGTATAGCAGTGGAATAGACATAATGGTGTGTTCTAAACTAACATCAATAAACCAGTCATGGGGCATGTGATCAGCCTAAGTCAAAAGATAAGATTAAAAGAAAAGATCAATAATGTCAATATTAATACAGCACAGAATAATCTAAATGGGCGTTAAGTCCATGAGGGCTGAGTGTATTGAGTCTATATATCCATCGGCTTTCACAACACAAAAGTTCTTTATGTCTGTCGCCTCCCCGTCTGGATGGAATCACTGTAACAATCAGCATTGCTTTGAGCGAGGAAATAGGGTGTTTGTATTCCAAAAAATGACGGGCTACCGGCTGATCCGATAGACCGGACTTGAGTGCAGCTCTGATTGCACTCTTGTGGTCTGCCAGTCTTTCCCTGAAGGTCGTGGTGGTTTTGCCCACATAGTATCTTCCACATGGACATGTAAGGAAGTAAACTACGAACTGGGAGGTACAAGTGAGGCGATGTCTTATCAGGTAAGTCTTGTTTGAGTGTGGATGATGGAACTTTTGTCCTGTTAACAGAGAATCGCACGTAACACAACTCCCACAATGGAAACAACCTGGCTTAGTCATTGCTAGCCAGGTTTGGGTCCTTCACCAGGGGTCCGTCTTCATCAGTAATGATTTAAGGCTCTGTCCACTCCTGTGCACTATTCTGGGCGGTGGCATTTCAACAAAAGGCAGCGAATGGTCACCACTGATTAGATGATTAACATGTGAAGAACATTGGAATGTGAAATATTTGCAGTGTAACACTTTATTAAACATGAATTTTGCATAAATATGATTTTACATATTTTAAGCTCCAATGCACTTATATATGTATACATATGTATTTATTTATATATATATATATATATATATATATATATATATACTCATATAAATAAATATGTACACTCACACACACTATATATATATATATATATATATATATATATATATATATATATATATATATATATATATATACACACACATATATATATATATATATTAGGGCTACACGATTAATCACAGATGAGATTTTAAACCGTGATTAATTGCCACGGTATTAAAACCGCGAGAGTATGTGATTTTTAGCCCTGCACCATTTGACAGGAGGGCCGCAGAATTGCCGTGCCCGCCTTGCGACATTGAGCTGACTTACCGGGGAGTGCTGTGGCTGATGCGGGTTACAGGGAGGGGGGCCGACTTACCGGGGTGCGCTGTGGCTGATGCGGGTTACAGGGACGGGGCCAACTTACAGGGAAGCACTGTAGATGATGCGGGTTACAGGGAGGGGGGCCGACTTACCAGGGAGCGCTGTGGTTGATGCTATTTACAGTGAGAGGGGTCGACTTACCGAGAAGCACTGTGGCTGATGCTGGTAACAGGGAGCGGGGTGCACTGTGGCTGATGCGGGTTAAAGGAGGAGGGTGCGCTGGGACTTATGTGGGTTGGGGGCTGATGGTGGTTACAGGCGGTGCTTAGGATGATAAAGGAGGTGTTTATTGGGGGTTACAGTGGGAGCTGAGACTTATGTAGGTTACAGAGGGGGGCTTATGGGGGTTACAGTGGGAGCTGATGGGGCTTATGTAGGTTACAGAGGGGGGCTGATGTGAAAATTGCGATTAAATCTTTTATTCTAAAAAAAATAATAATCACGATTTCCCCCCCCCCCCATATCGCCAAGACCTAATATTTAGACATGTATATGTATATATCTCTTAATGTTAAAGCCCTTTGCAGACCTTTTTTTTCCTAACACCTGGGACCTCAAATATTTGAGCCCTTGAAAAACAGAATTTATGCTTACCTGATAAATTACTTTCTCCAACGGTGTGTCCGGTCCACGGCGTCATCCTTACTTGTGGGAATATCTCTTCCCCAACAGGAAATGGCAAAGAGTCCCAGCAAAGCTGGCCATATAGTCCCTCCTAGGCTCCGCCCACCCCAGTCATTCGACCGACGGACAGGAGGAAAAATATAGGAGAAACCATATGGTACCGTGGTGACTGTAGTTAGAGAAAATAATTCATCAGACCTGATTAAAAAACCAGGGCGGGCCGTGGACCGGACACACCGTTGGAGAAAGTAATTTATCAGGTAAGCATAAATTCTGTTTTCTCCAACATTGGTGTGTCCGGTCCACGGCGTCATCCTTACTTGTGGGAACCAATACCAAAGCATTAGGATACGGATGAAGGGAGGGAGCAAATCAGGTTACCTAAACAGAAGGCACCACGGCTTGCAAAACCTTTCTCCCAAAAATAGCCTCCGAAGAAGCAAAAGTATCAAATTTGTAAAATTTGGCAAAAGTGTGCAGTGAAGACCAAGTCGCTGCCTTACATATCTGATCAACAGAAGCCTCGTTCTTGAAGGCCCATGTGGAAGCCACAGCCCTAGTGGAGTGAGCTGTGATTCTTTCAGGAGGCTGCCGTCCGGCAGTCTCGTAAGCCAATCGGATGATGCTTTTAAGCCAAAAGGAAAGAGAGGTAGAAGTCGCTTTTTGACCTCTCCTTTTACCAGAATAGACGACAAACAGAGAAGATGTTTGTCTGAAATCTTTTGTAGCTTCTAAATAGAATTTTAGAGCACGGACTACGTCCAAATTGTGTAACAAACGTTCCTTCTTTTAAACTGGATTCGGACACAAAGAAGGTACAACTATCTCCTGGTTAATATTTTTGTTAGAAACAACCTTTGGAAGAAAACCAGGCTTAGTACGCAAAACCACCTTATCTGCATGGAACACCAGATAGGGCGGAGAACACTGTAGAGCAGATAACTCTGAAACTCTTCTAGCAGAAGAAATAGCAACCAAAAACAAAACTTTCCAAGATAACAACTTAATATCTATGGAATGTAGAGGTTCAAACGGAACCCCTTGAAGAACTGAAAGAACTAGATTTAAACTCCAGGGAGGAGTCAAAGGTCTGTAAACAGGCTTGATCGTAACCAGAGCCTGAACAAATGCTTGAACATCTGGCATAGCTGCCAGTCGTTTGTGTAGTAAGACAGATAAAGCAGAAATCTGTCCCTTTAGAGAACTCGCAGATAATCCTTTATCCAAACCTTCTTGCAGAAAGAAAAGAATCTTAGGAATTTTTATCTTATTCCAAGGGAATCCCTTGGATTCACACCAACAGATATATCTTTTCCATATTTTATGGTAAATCTTTCTAGTTACCGGTTTTCTGGCCTGAACCAGAGTATCAATCAACGAATCTGAAAACCCACGCTTTGATAGAATCAAGCGTTCAATCTCCAAGCCGTCAGCTGGAGGGAGATCAGATTTGGATGTTCGAATGGACCCTGAACAAGAAGGTCCTGTCTCAAAAGGTAGCTTCCATGGTGGAACCGATGACATATTCACCAGGTCTGCATACCAAGTCCTGCGTGGCCACGCAGGAGCTATCAAGATCACCGAGGCCCTCTCCTGTTTGATCCTGGCTACCAGCCTGGGAATGAGAGGAAACGGTGGAAACACATAAGCTAGGTTGAAGGTCCAAGGCGCTACTAGTGCATCCACTAGAGTCGCCTTGGGATCCCTGGATCTGGACCCGTAGCAAGGAACCTTGAAGTTCTGATGAGACGCCATCAGATCCATGTCTGGAATGCCCCATAATTGAGTCAACTGGGCAAAAATCTCCGGGTGGAGTTCCCACTCCCCCAGATGGAATGTCTGACGACTCAGATAATCCGCTTCCCAGTTTTCCACACCTGGGATGTGGATCGCAGATAGATGGCAGGAGTGAATCTCCGCCCATTGTATTATTTTGGTTACTTCTTTCATCGCCAGGGAACTCCTTGTTCCCCCCTGATGATTGATATACGCAACAGTCGTCATGTTGTCTGATTGGAATCTTATGAATCTGGCCTTTGCAAGCTGAGGCCAAGCCCTGAGAGCATTGAATATCGCTATTAGTTCCAGAATGTTTATCGGGAGAAGAGACTCTTCCCCAGACCATAGTCCCTGAGCTTTCAGGGATTCCCAGACCGCACCCCAGCCCACTAGACTGGCGTCGGTCGTGACAATGACCCACTCTGGTCTGCGGAAGCTCATTCCCTGGGATAGGTGGTCAGGGGATATCCACCAACGGAGTGAATCTCTGGTCTTCTGATCTACTTGAATCACTGGAGACAAGTCTGTATAGTCCCCATTCCACTGTTTCAGCATGCACAGTTGTAATGGTCTTAGATGAATTCGCGCAAAAGGAACTATGTCCATTGCTGCAACCATCAACCCTACTACTTCCATGCACTGAGCTATGGAAGGACGTGGAACAGAATGAAGAACTTGACAAGCGCTTAGAAGTTTTGACTTTCTGACATCTGTCAGAAAGATCCTCATTTCTAAGGAATCTATTATTGTTCCCAAGAAGGGAACTCTTGTTGACGGAGACAGAGAACTTTTTTCTATGTTCACCTTCCATCCGTGAGATCTGAGAAAGGCCAGAACGATGTCTGTATGAGCCTTTGCTTTTGAAAGGGACGACGCTTGTATTAGAATGTCGTCCAAGTATGGTACTACTGCAATGCCCCTCGGTCTTAGAACCGCTAGAAGGGACCCGAGTACCTTTGTGAAAATCCTTGGAGCAGTGGCTAATCCGAATGGGAGGGCCACAAACTGGTAATGTTTGTCCAGAAAGGCGAACCTTAGGAACTGATGATGTTCTTTGTGGATAGGAATATGTAGGTACGCATCCTTTAGATCCACGGTAGTCATAAATTGACCTTCCTGGATAGTGGGTAGAATCGTTCAAATGGTTTCCATTTTGAACGATGGTACCCTGAGAAATTTGTTTAGGATCTTTAAATCCAGAATTGGTCTGAAGGTTCCCTCTTTTTTGGGAACTACGAACAGATTTGAGTAAAATCCCATTCCTTGTTCCGTCATTGGAACTGGGTGTATCACTCCCATCTTTAACAGGTCTTCTACACAATGTAAGAACGCCTGTTTCTTTATTTGGTTTGAGGATAAGTGAGACATGTGGAACCTTCCCCTTGGGGGTAGTTCCTTGAATTCCAGAAGATAACCCTGAGAAACTATTTCTTGCGTCCAGGGATCCTGAACATCTCTTGCCCAAGCCTGAGCAAAGAGAGAGAGTCTGCCCCCCACTAGATCCGGTCCCGGATCGGGGGCTACTCCTTCATGCTGTTTTGTTAGCGGTAGCAGGCTTCTTGGTCTGCTTACCCTTGTTCCAGCCTTGCATCGGTTTCCAGGCTGGTTTGGACTGTGAGGCATTACCCTCTTGCTTAGAGGATGAAGAATTAGAGGCCGGTCCGTTCCTGAAATTACGAAAGGAACGAAAATTAGACTTATTCTTGGCCTTGAAAGGCCTATCTTGTGGGAGGGCGTGACCCTTTCCCCCAGTGATGTCTGAGATAATCTCTTTCAATTCTGGTCCAAAGAGAGTTTTACCCTTGAAGGGGATGTTAAGCAATTTTGTCTTGGATGATACATCCGCTGACCAAGACTTTAGCCAAAGCGCTCTGCGCGCCACAATTGCAAACCCTGAATTTTTCGCCGCTAATCTAGCTAATTGCAAAGCGGCATCTAAAATAAAAGAGTTAGCCAACTTAAGTGCGTGAACTCTGTCCATAACCACCTCATATGGAGTCTCTCTATTGAGTGACTTTTCTAGTTCCTCGAACGAGAACCACGCTGCTGTAGTGACAGGAACAATGCACAAAGACAGAATTTATGCTTACCTGATAAATTACTTTCTCCAACGGTGTGTCCGGTCCACGGCGTCATCCTTACTTGTGGGATATTCTCTTCCCCAACAGGAAATGGCAAAGAGCCCAGCAAAGCTGGTCACATGATCCCTCCTAGGCTCCGCCTACCCCAGTCATTCGACCGACGTACAGGAGGAAATATGCATAGGAGAAACCATATGATACCGTGGTGACTGTAGTTAGAGAAAATAATTCATCAGACCTGATTAAAAAAACCAGGGCGGGCCGTGGACCGGACACACCGTTGGAGAAAGTAATTTATCAGGTAAGCATAAATTCTGTTTTCTCCAACATAGGTGTGTCCGGTCCACGGCGTCATCCTTACTTGTGGGAACCAATACCAAAGCTTTAGGACACGGATGAAGGGAGGGAGCAAATCAGGTCACCTAAATGGAAGGCACCACGGCTTGCAAAACCTTTCTCCCAAAAATAGCCTCTGAAGAAGCAAAAGTATCAAATTTGTAAAATTTGGCAAAAGTGTGCAGTGAAGACCAAGTCGCTGCCTTACATATCTGGTCAACAGAAGCCTCGTTCTTGAAGGCCCATGTGGAAGCCACAGCCCTAGTGGAATGAGCTGTGATCCTTTCAGGAGGCTGCCGTCCGGCAGTCTCATAAGCCAATCGGATAATGCTTTTAAGCCAAAATGAAAGAGAGGTAGAAGTTGCCTTTTGACCTCTCCTTTTACCAGAATAAACAACAAACAAAGAAGATGTTTGTCTGAAATCTTTAGTGGCCTCTAAATAGAATTTTAGAGCACGGACTACGTCCAAATTGTGTAACAAACGTTCCTTCTTTGAAACTGGATTCGGACACAAAGAAGGTACAACTATCTCCTGGTTAATATTCTTGTTGGAAACAACTTTCGGAAGAAAACCAGGCTTAGTACGCAAAACCACCTTATCTGCATGGAACACCAGATAGGGCGGAGAACACTGCAGAGCAGATAACTCAGAAACTCTTCTAGCAGAAGAAATTGCAACCAAAAACAAAACTTTCCAAGATAATAACTTAATATCTACGGAATGTAAGGGTTCAAAACGGAACCCCTTGAAGAACTGAAAGAACTAGATTAAGACTCCAGGGAGGAGTCAAAGGTCTGTAAACAGGCTTGATTCTAACCAGAGCCTGAACAAACGCTTGAACGTCTGGCACAGCTGCCAGCCATTTGTGAAGTAAAACAGATAACGCAGAGATCTGTCCCTTCAGAGAACTTGCAGATAATCCTTTCTCCAAACCTTCTTGTAGAAAGGATAGAATCTTAGGAATTTTTATCTTGTTCCAGGGGAATCCTTTAGATTCACACCAACAGATATATTTTTTCCATATCTTATGGTAAATTTTTCTAGTTACAGGCTTTCTAGCCTGAATCAGAGTATCTATTACAGAATCTGAAAACCCACGCTTTGATAAAATCAAGCGTTCAATCTCCAAGCAGTCAGTTGGAGGGAAACCAGATTCGGATGTTCGAATGGACCTTGAACAAGAAGGTCCTGTCTCAAAGGTAGCTTCCATGGTGGAGCCGAAGACATATTCACCAGGTCTGCATACCAAGTCCTGCGTGGCCACGCAGGAGCTATCAAGATCACCGAAGCCCTCTCCTGATTGATCCTGGCTACCAGCCTGGGAATGAGAGGAAACGGTGGGAATACATAAGCTAGGTTGAAGGTCCAAGGTGCTACTAGTGCATCTACTAGAGTCGCCTTGGGATCCCTGGATCTGGACCCGTAACAAGGAACCTTGAAGTTCTGACGAGAGGCCATCAGATCCATGTCTGGAATGCCCCATAATCGAGTTATTTGGGCAAAGATTTCCGGATGGAGTTCCCACTCCCCCGGATGGAATGTCTGACGACTCAGAAAATCCGCTTCCCAATTTTCCACTCCTGGGATGTGGATTGCAGACAAGTGGCAGGAGTGATCCTCCGCCCATTGAATTATCTTGGTCACTTCCTCCATCGCCAGGGAACTCCTTGTTCCCCCCTGATGGTTGATATATGCAACTGTCGTCATGTTGTCTGATTGAAACCTTATGAATTTGGCCTTTGCTAGATGAGGCCAAGCTTTGAGAGCATTGAATATCGCTCTCAGTTCCAGAATGTTTATCGGGAGAAGAGATTCTTCCCGAGACCAAAGACCCTGAGCTTTCAGGGGTTCCCAGACCGCGCCCCAGCCCACCAGACTGGCGTCGGTCGTGACAATGACCCACTCTGGTCTGCGGAAGCTCATTCCCTGTGACAGGTTGTCCAGGATCAGCCACCAACGGAGTGAATCTCTGGTCCTTTGATCTACTTGAATCGTCGGAGACAAGTCTGTATAATCCCCATTCCACTGTCTGAGCATGCACAGTTGTAATGGTCTTAGATGAATTCGTGCAAAAGGAACTATGTCCATTGCTGCAACCATCAATCCTATTACTTCCATGCACTGCGCTATGGAAGGACGAAGAACAGAATGAAGTACTTGACAAGAACTTAGAAGTTTTGATTTTCTGACCTCTGTCAGAAAAATCCTCATTTCTAAGGAGTCTATTATTGTTCCCAAGAAGGGAACTCTTGTTGACGGGGAAAGAGAACTTTTTTCTATGTTCACTTTCCATCCGTGAGATCTGAGAAAGGCTAGGACGATGTCCGTATGAGCCTTTGCTTTTGACAGAGACGACGCTTGAATCAGGATGTCGTCCAAGTACGGTACTACTGCAATGCCCCTTGGTCTTAGAACCGCTAGAAGGGACCCTAGTACCTTTGTGAAAATTCTCGGAGCAGTGGCTAATCCGAATGGAAGTGCCGCAAACTGGTAATGCTTGTCCAGAAAAGCGAACCTTAGGAACTGATGATGTTCCTTGTGGATAGGAATATGTAGGTACGCATCCTTTAAATCCACCGTGGTCATAAATTGACCTTCCTGGATGGTAGGAAGGATCGTTCGAATGGTTTCCATTTTGAACGATGGAACCCTGAGAAATTTGTTTAGGATCTTGAGATCTAAAATTGGTCTGAATGTTCCCTCTTTTTTGGGAACTATGAACAGGTTGGAGTAAAACCCCATCCCTTGTTCTCCTATTGGAACTGGATGAATTACTCCCATCTTTAACAGGTCTTCTACACAATGTAAGAATGCCTGTCTTTTTATTTGGTTTGAAGATAATTGAGACCTGTGGAACCTTCCCCTTGGGGGTAGTTCCTTGAATTCCAGGAGATAACCCTGAGAAACTATTTCTAGTGCCCAAGGATCCTGAACATCTCTTGCCCAAGCCTGAGCAAAGAGAGAAAGTCTGCCCCCCACCAGATCTGGTCCCGGATCGGGGGCCATCCCTTCATGCTGTTTTGGTAGCAGTGGCAGGCTTCTTGGCCTGCTTACCCTTGTTCCAGCCTTGCATCGGTCTCCAGGCTGGTTTGGGTTGAGAAGTATTACCCTCTTGCTTAGAGGATGTAGAAGTAGAGGCTGGTCCGTTTCTGCGAAAGGGACGAAAATTAGGCTTATTTCTAGCCTTAAAAGACCTATCCTGAGGAAGGGCGTGGCCCTTTCCCCCGGTGATGTCTGAAATAATCTCTTTCAAATCAGGACCAAACAGTGTTTTGCCCTTGAAAGGGATGTTAAGCAATTTTGTCTTGGAAGACACATGCGCTGACCAAGACTTTAGCCAAAGCGCTCTGCGCGCCACGATAGCAAACCCTGAATTTTTCGCCGCTAATCTAGCTAATTGCAAAGCGGCATCTAGAATAAAAGAGTTAGCCAATTTAAGTGCTTGAACTCTGTCCATAACCTCCTCATACGAAGATTCTTTATTGAGCGACTTTTCTAGTTCTTCGAACCAGAAACACGCTGCCGTAGTGACAGGAACAATGCATGAAATTGGTTGTAGAAGGTAACCTTGCTGAACAAACATCCTTTTAAGCAAACCCTCTAATTTTTTATCCATAGGATCTTTGAAAGCACAACTATCTTCTATGGGAATAGTAGTGCGTTTGTTTAGAGTAGAGACCGCCCCCTCGACCTTAGGGACTGTCTGCCATAAGTCCTTTCTGGGGTCGACTATAGGAAATAATTTCTTAAATATAGGGGGAGGCACAAAAGGTATGCCGGGCCTTTCCCATTCCTTATTTACTATGTCCGCCACCCGCTTGGGTATAGGAAAAACATCGGGGGGCACCGGGACCTCTAGGAACTTGTCCATCTTACATAATTTCTCTGGAATGACCAAATTGTCACAATCATCCAGAGTAGATAATACCTCCTTAAGCAGTGCGCGGAGATGTTCTAATTTAAATTTAAATGTTACAACATCAGGTTCAGCTTGTTGAGAAATTTTTCCTGAATCTGAAATTTCTCCCTCAGACAAAACCTCCCTCCTGGCCCCTTCAGATTGGTGTGAGGGTATGTCAGAAACGTTATCATCAGCGTCCTCTTGCTCTTCAGCGTTTAAAACAGAGCAATTGCGCTTTCTCTGATAAGTAGGCATTTTAGATAAAATATTTGCAATAGAATTATCCATAACAGCCGTTAATTGTTGCATGGTAATAAGTATTGGCGCACTAGATGTACTAGGGGCCTCTTGTGTGGGCAAAACTGGTGTAGACACAGAAGGGGATGATGCAGTACCATGCTTACTCCCCTCATCTGAAGAATCATCTTGGGCACTATTATTATCTGTGGCATCATTGTCCCTACTTTGTTTGGACACTATGTCACAATTATCACATATATTTAAATGGGGAGACACATTGGCTTTCATACATATAGAACATCGCTTATCTGATGGTTCAGACATGTTAAACAGGCTTAAACTTGTCAACAAAGCACAAAAAACGTTTTAAAATAAAACCGTTACTGTCACTTTAAATTTTAAACAGAACACACTTTATTACTGAATATGCGAAAAAGCATGAAGCAATTGTTCAAAATTCACCAAAATTTCACCACAGTGTCTTAAAGCCTTAAAAGTATTGCACACCAAATTTGAAAGCTTTAACCCTTAAAATAACGGAACCGGAGCCGTTTTTACATTTAACCCCTATACAGTCCCAGGTATCTGCTTTGCTGAGACCCAACCAAGCCCAGAGGGGAATACGATACCAAATGACGCCTTCTATAAGCTTTTTCAGTGGTTCTTAGCTCCTCACACATGCATCTGCATGCCTTGCTTTCCAAAAACAACTGCGCATTAGTGGCGCGAAAATGAGGCTCTGCCTATGACTAGAGAAGGCCCCCATCTGAAAAAGGTGTCCATACAGTGCCTGCCGTTTTTTTAACAACAATCCCCAAGATTATAATAACTATAAAGAGTTATAATCTGCCAAATATGCTTAGCAAAGTAATCGTTGTAGCCCAGAAAAATGTCTACCAGTTTTTTAAGCCCTTATAAAGCCCTTTATTCTTTTACTTAATCTAAGAAAATGGCTTATCGGTCCCCATAGGGAAAATGACAGCCTTCCAGCATTACAAAGTCTTGTTAGAAATGTGGCCAGTCATACCTCAGGCAGAAAAGTCTGCCAACTGCTTCCCCCAACTGAAGTTACTTCATCTCAACAGTCCTGTGTGGAAACAGCAATCGATTTTAGTAACGTTTGCTAAAATCATCTTCCTCTTACAAACAGAAATCTTCTTCTCTTTTCTGTTTCAGAGTAAATAGTACATACCAGCACTATTTTAAAATAACAAACACTTGATTGAAGAATAAAAACTACATTTAAACACCAAAAAACTCTTAGCCATCTCCGTGGAGATGTTGCCTGTGCAACGGCAAAGAGAATGACTGGGGTAGGCGGAGCCTAGGAGGGATCATGTGACCAGCTTTGCTGGGCTCTTTGCCATTTCCTGTTGGGGAAGAGAATATCCCACAAGTAAGGATGACGCCGTGGACCGGACACACCTATGTTGGAGAAATGGGTTGTAGAAGGTAACCATGCTGTACAAAAATCTTTTTAAGCAAACCTTCCAATTTTTTATCCATAGGATCTTTGAAAGCACAACTATCCTCGATAGGAATAGTAGTGCGCTTGTTTAGAGTAGAAACTGCCCCCTCGACCTTAGGGACTGTCTGCCATAAGTCCTTTCTGGGGTCAACCATAGGAAATAATTTCTTAAATATAGGAGGGGGAACAAAAAGGTATGCCGGGCTTCTCCCACTCCTTATTCACTATGTCCGCCACCCGCTTGGGTATAGGAAAAGCGTCGGGGTGCACCGGAACCTCTAGGAACTTGTCCATCTTGCATAATTTTTCTGGAATGACCAAGTTGTCACAATCATCCAGAGTAGATAACACCTCCTTAAGCAGTGCGCGGAGATGTCACAACATCAGGTTCAGCCTGTTGAGAAATTTTTCCTGAATCTGAAATTTCCCCATCTGACAAAACCTCCCTCATGGCCCCTTCAGATTGGTGTGAGGGTATGACAGAACAATTATCATCAGCGCCCTCCTGCTCTTCAGTGTTTAAAACAGAGCAATCGCGCTTTCTCTGATATGCAGGCATTTTGGATAAAATATTTGCTATGGAGTTATCCATTACAGCCGTCAATTGTTGCATGGTAATAAGCATTGGCGCGCTAGAAGTACTAGGGGCCTCCTGCGTGGGCAAAACTGGCGTAGACACAGAAGGAGATGATGTAGAACCATGTCTACTCCCTTCATCTGAGGAATCATCTTGGGCAATTTCATTATCTGTGGCAGTACTGTCCTTACTTTGTTTGGACGCTATGGCACAATTATCACACAATTTTGAAGGGGGAGACACATTGGCTTTCATACATATAGAACATAGCTTATCTGAAGGCACAGACATGTTAAACAGGCTTAAACTTGTCAATAAAGCACAAAAAACGTTTTAAAACAAAACCGTTACTGTCTCTTTAAATTTTAAACAGAGCACACTTTATTACTGAATATGTGAAAAAATATGAAGGAATTGTTCAAAATTTACCAAAATTTCACCACAGTGTCTTAAAGCATTAAAAGTATTGCACACCAATTTTCAGAGCTTTAACCCTTAAAATAACGAAACCGGAGCCGGTTACAGATTTAACCCCTATACAGTCCCAGCTACAGCCTTTGCTGTGACTTTACCAAGCCCAGAGGGGAATACGATACCAAATGACGCCTTCTAGGAACTTTTCCAACTACTTTCAGGTCCTCACACATGCATCTGCATGTCTTGCTCTCAAAAACAACTGCGCAGTAATGGCGCGAAAATGAGGCTCAGCCTACAACTGGGAAGGCCCTTCCTGACTGGAAAAGGTGTCTAACATAGTGCCTGACGTTAAAAAACGTTCCCCAAGTTTATAAGTGTGAATTATCAGCATAAACATGTATAAAATGTCCAAATAAAGCAATCAATTTAGCCCATAAAAGTGTCTACCAGTTTTATAGCCCATATTAAGCCCTTTATTCTGTTTGAGACTAAGAAAATGGCTTACCGGTCCCCATGAGGGGAAATGACAGCCTTCCAGCATTACACAGTCTTGTTAGAAATATGACTAGTCATACCTTAAGCAGAAAAGTCTGCTAACTGTTTCCCCCAACTGAAGTTACTTCATCTCAACAGTCCTATGTGGAAACAGCAATCGATTTTAGTTACTGTCTGCTAAAATCATCTTCCTCTCACAAACAGAAATCTTCATCCTTTTCTGTTTCAGAGTAAATAGTACATACCAGCACTATTTTAAAATAACAAACTCTTGATAGTAGAATAAAAAAAACTACAACTAAACACCACATACTCATAACCATCTCCGTGGAGATGTTGCCTGTGCAACGGCAAAGAGAATGACTGGGGTGGGCGGAGCCTAGGAGGGACTATATGGCCAGCTTTGCTGGGACTCTTTGCCATTTCCTGTTGGGGAAGAGATATTCCCACAAGTAAGGATGACGCCGTGGACCGGACACACCAATGTTGGAGAAATTATTATAAATAAAATTGCATTAAAAAGTTATATCAGACAGTGTTATTATGAGTGTAACTGTACTTTAAATGTATTTTTTATGTGTTTTCGTGACACTTGCCTCACATAACAGTTAATCAGAGCTGTGAAGTTGCGCTAACCCGGTGCACATTAAATTAGATTTGAGCTCAAACAACATTCAACTAATATGCCCGCTATTTCCATCACACGCAAAGAGCTGAACAGATCCAATATCGCCAATTCTAATTTTACCATGTCCCTTGAATAAAATAGCTTAGCTTATTTAATTTACTTGTTTTCTAACACATTAAACCATTCTGGATAACTATATTTACTAAATTAAACTCTATTGTGTTTACTTTCATTATTATTATTTATTCTATGTCAATGCAATTATTGTCTTTGTGGTTACTATAGCAATCTAGAGCTAACACTGGTTTAAAAGGGAAATTAACCTCAAAATGTAATTCCCCATAAAATGTTTAATTATTTGTAGCAAATTAACTTTGCAATGTTCTTTCATTTTCCCTTTAACTGAACTGTGAGAATTGCAGAGAGGGGACAGAATAACGGATCCTGTAGGATACTAAACTCTGACCCTGGAATAATCTAGACAGTGATTGCTTAAAAGCGACATGAACCACAATTTTTCTTTCATAATTCAGATAGAATACACTACTTTAAGCAACTTTCCAATTTACTTTATTATCTAATTTGCTTCAATCTCATAGTATCCCTTTTTTAGGAGAAGTAATGCACTACTAGGACACACTGGGTGAGCCAATAACAACATGCATATATGTGCAGCCACCAATCAGCACCCAGCTGCCAATAGTGCATTGATGGTCCTAAGCCTACCTAGGTACGTTTTTCAACAAATGATACCAAAAGAACAAAACAAATGAGATGAGCGTAATTTGGAGAAGTTCTTTAAAATTGCATGTTCTATCTGAATTAGAAAAGTTTAATTTAACTTTAATGTCCCTTATGTCCCCTTAACACTGCCTAATCAGTGCAGGAGCAACAGATATAAATATACATAACTGTTGAAGTATATTTATTTTGTATGCAGCACTATATTGAGGATATATACTATGCATAATATAAACATGTTTTTCAAGTTTATTTGAATCAGGAGTTTTTAGTTTGTTTTTTAATCTCACAAAGTTAAATTCCAAAACCTTTTAAAATATCCAGCAAGCTCTGTTAAACAAAGCTGATAAAACGTGTGAACATGCAACAAAATACAATGCAGGAAGTCAAAATGTTTCAGAACATTTAATACTCTACAGGAAGACATTACGGAGGCCAATAAAAAAAACCAAGGATTTTGGGTAATACAATGGGCGCCATGTACTAAGAGGCGGGTGGACAGCTTCTTAACTCGCGAAGCTGTGTGCCCGCCTCTGCTACACACGGGCAGCGGATCTATTGATCCGCTTGCCCGTATGTACCATTACACACTCATCGGAGTGTGTAATGCCCGCCCCTTCAATTGCGCGACCAATCACACGACTGAAGGGGCTGTCAATCACCGAGAGAGAGCGTGGCGTAGGCTGTAGGAAGCAGCGGTCTAATGACCGCTGCTTCTTACATTGAGGGAAGCAGGCTCGCATATGCGAACCTGCCCCGCAAAGGCTCCGGAGCAGCTTTCGCTGCTTTGTACATGGAGCCCAATATCTTTAACTCAAAGATGGATCTATTTGGAAAATGAAAATTTGTAGAAATTATTGATATAAATGTTTAACCAACCTCTTCGATCTGCTAAACACCTGCGTAATAATTTGACGGCTTCCCTTCTCCCTTGCTTGGCAGATTCAATAAGCCAGTCTACAGCAGCGCAGCTGTTCACTTCTTCATCTTCCTCTTCAGCGAGCTTCAAGTAGTATTTTCCTAACTGAAATAAAGGAGGATCACATTAATGGGATAAATTACTTTTCTTATAAATTAGGCTACTTAAAAAAAAAGACAAAAAAAATAAATTTATGCTTACCTGATAAATTTATTTCTCTTGTAGTGTATCCAGTCCACGGATCATCCATTACTTGTGGGATATTCTCCTTCCCAACAGGAAGTTGCAAGAGGATCACCCACAGCAGAGCTGCTATATAGCTCCTCCCCCAGCTGTCATATCCAGTCATTCGACCGAAAACAAACAGAGAAAGGAGAAAACATAGGGTGCAGTGGTAACTGTAGTTTAATTAAAATTTAGACCTGCCTTAAAAGGACAGGGCGGGCCGTGGACTGGATACACTAAAAGAGAAATAAATTTATCAGGTAAGCATAAATTATGTTTTCTCTTGTTAAGTGTATCCAGTCCACGGATCATCCATTACTTATGGGATACCAATACCAAAGCTAAAGTACACGGATGATGGGAGGGACAAGGCAGGATTAAGCGGAAGGAACCACTGCCTGAAGAACCTTTCTCCCAAAAACAGCCTCCGAAGAAGCAAAAGTATCAAATTTGTAAAAGGTGTGAAGCGAAGACCAAGTCGCGGCCTTGCAAATCTGTTCAACAGAGGCCTCATTTTTAAAGGCCCAGGTGGAAGCCACAGCTCTAGTAGAATGAGCTGTAATCCTTTCAGGGGGCTGCTGTCCAGCAGTCTCATAGGCTAGGCGTATTACGCTCCGAAGCCAAAAGGAAAGAGAGGTTGCCGAAGCTTTTTGACCTCTCCTCTGTCCAGAGTAAATGACAAACAGGGAAGATGTTTGACGAAAATCCTTAGTAGCTTGTAAGTAAAACTTCAAGGCACGGACTACGTCCAGATTATGTAAAAGACGTTCCTTCTTTGAAGAAGGATTAGGACACAATGATGGAAAAACAATCTCTTGATTGATATTCTTGTTAGAAACCACCTTAGGTAAAAACCCAGGTTTGGTACGCAGAACTACCTTATCTGCATGAAAAATCAGATAAGGAGAATCACATTGTAAGGCAGATAGCTCAGAGACTCTCCGAGCCGAGGAAATAACCATCAAAAACAGAACTATCCAAGATAAATGTTTAATATCAATGGAATGAAGGGGTTCAAACGGAACTCCTTGAAGAACCTTAAGCTCCATGGGGGAGCAACAGGTTTAAACACAGGCTTAATTCTAACCAAAGCCTGGCAAAATGCCTGGACGTCTGGAACCTCTGCCAGACGCTTGTGCAAAAGAATAGACAAAGCAGAAATCTGTCCCTTTAAGGAACTAGCTGGTAATCCTTTGTCCAAGCCCTCTTGGAGAAAGGACAATATTCTAGGAATCCTAACCTTACTCCATGAGTAATTCTTGGACTCACACCAATAAAGATATTTACTCCATATCTTGTGGTAGATTTTCCTGGTAACAGGCTTTCGTGCCTGTATTAAAGTATCAATGACTGACTTGGAGAAGCCACGCTTTGATAAAATCAAGCGTTCAATCTCCATGCAGTCAGTCTCAGAGAAAATAGATTTGGATGATTGAAAGGACCTTGTATCAGAAGGTCCTGTCTTAGAAGCAGAGTCCATGGTGGAAAGGATGACATGTCCACTAGGTCTGCATACCAAGTCCTGCGTGGACATGCAGGCGCTATCAGAATCACCGATGCTCTCTCCTGTTTGATTTTAGCAATCAGTCGAGGGAGCAGAGGAAACGGTGGAAACACATAAGCCAGGTTGAAGAACCAAGTCGCTGCTAGAGCATCTATCAGCGTCGCTTCTGGGTCCCTGGACCTGGACCCGTAACAAGGAAGCTTGGCGTTCTGGCGAGACGCCATGAGATCCAACTCTGGTTTGCCCCAACGATGAATCAATTGAGCAAACACCTCCGGATGGAGTTCCCACTCCCCCGGATGGAAAGTCTGACGACTTAGAAAATCCGCCTCCCAGTTCTCCACGCCTGGGATATGGATTGCTGACAGGTGGCAAGAGTGAGTCTCTGCCCAGCGAATTATTTTTGAGACTTCTAACATCGCTAGGGAACTCCTGGTTCCCCCTTGATGGTTGATGTAAGCCACAGCCGTGATGTTGTCTGACTGAAATCTGATGAACCTCAGTGTTGCTAACTGAGGCCAAGCCAGAAGAGCATTGAATATCGCTCTTAACTCCAGAATATTTATTGGAAGGAGTTTCTCCTCCTGAGTCCACGATCCCTGTGCCTTCAGGGAGTTCCAGACTGCACCCCAACCTAGAAGGCTGGCATCTGTTGTTACAATTGTCCAATCTGGCCTGCGAAAGGTCATACCCTTGGACAGGTGTACCCGAGACAACCACCAGAGAAGAGAATCTCTGGTCTCTTGATCCAGATTTAGCAGAGGGGACAAATCTGTGTAATCCCCATTCCACTGACTCAGCATGCATAACTGCAGCGGTCTGAGATGAAGGCGCGCAAATGGCACTATGTCCATTGCCGCTACCATTAAGCCGATTACCTCCATACACTGAGCTACCGAAGGGCGCGGAATGGAGTGAAGAACACGGCAAGCATTTAGAAGTTTTGATAACCTGGACTCTGTCAGGTAAATTTTCATTTCTACAGAATCTATAAGAGTCCCTAAGAAGGAGACTCTTGTGAGTGGGGATAGAGAGCTCTTTTCCTCGTTCACTTTCCACCCGTGCGACCTCAGGAATGCCAGAACTATCTCTGTATTAGACTTGGCAACTTGAAAGCTTGACGCCTGTATCAGGTATGTCGTCTAGATACGGAGCCACCGCTATGCCTCGCGGTCTTAAAACCGCCAGAAGTGAGCCCAGAACCTTTGTAAAGACTCTCGGGGCTGTAGCCAACCCGAAGGGAAGAGCTACAAATTGGTAATGCCTGTCTAGAAAGGCAAACCTTAGAAACTGATGATGATCTTGAATCGGTATGTGAAGGTAGGCATCCTTTAAGTCCACTGTGGTCATGTACTGACCTTCTTGGATCATGGGTAGGATGGTCCGAATAGTTTCCATTTTGAAAGATGGAACTCTGAGGAATTTGTTTAAGATCTTTAGATCCAAAATTGGTCTGAAGGTTCCCTCTTTTTTGGGAACCACAAACAGATTTGAATAAAAACCCTGTCCTAGTTCTGTCCGCGGAACTGGATGGATCACTCCCATAACTAGGAGGTCTTGCACACAGCGTAGGAATGCCTCTTTCTTTATCTGATTTGCAGATAGCCTTGAAAGATGAAATCACCCTTGTGGAGGGGAAGCTTTGAAGTCCAGAAGATATCCCTGAGATATGATCTCCAACGCCCAGGGATCCTGAACATCTCTTGCCCGAAGAGAGAAAGTCTGCCCCCTACTAGATCCGTCGCCGGATAGGGGGCCGTTCCTTCATGCTTTCTTAGAGGCAGCAGCAGGCTTTCTGGCCTGCTTGCCTTTGTTCCAGGACTGGTTAGGTTTACAGGTCTGCTTAGATTGAGCAAAAGTTCCCTCTTGTTTTGAAGCGGAGGAAGTTGATGCTGCACCTGCCTTGAAATTTCGAAAGGCACGAAAATTAGACTGTTTGGCCTTTGCTTTGGCCCTGTCCTGAGGAAGGGTGTGACCCTTACCTCCAGTAATTACAGCAATAATTTCCTTCAAACCAGGCCCGAATAAGGTCTGCCCCTTGAAAGGAATGTTGAGTAATTTAGACTTCGAAGTCACGTCAGCTGACCAGGATTTAAGCCATAGCGCCCTACACGCTTGGATGGCGAATCCGGAATTCTTAGCCGTGAACAATGGCATCAGAAACAAATGAGTTAGCTAGCTTAAGTGTTCTAAGCTTGTCAATAATTTCAGTCAATGGAGCTGTATGGATGGCCTCTTCCAGGGCCTCAAACCAGAATGCCGCCGCGGCCGTGACAGGCGCAATGCATGCAAGGGGCTGCAAAATAAAACCTTGTTGAATAAACATTTTCTTAAGGTAACCCTCCAATTTTTTATCCATTGGATCTGAAAAAGCACAACTGTCCTCAACCGGGATAGTAGTACGCTTTGCTAAAGTAGAAACTGCTCCCTCCACCTTAGGGACCGTCTGCCATAAGTCCCGTGTAGTGGCGTCTATTGGAAACATTTTTCTAAATATAGGAGGTGGGGAAAAAGGCACACCCGGTCTATCCCACTCCTTGCTAATAATTTCTGTAAGCCTTTTAGGTATAGGAAAAACATCAGTACACACCGGCACCGCATAGTATTTATCCAGCCTACACAATTTCTCTGGTACTGCAACGGTGTTACAGTCATTCAGAGCAGCTAATACCTCCCCAAGCAACACACGGAGGTTCTCAAGCTTAAATTTAAAATTAGAAATCTCTGAATCAGGTTTCCCCGAATCAGAGATGTCACCCACAGACTGAAGCTCTCCGTCCTCATGATCTGCATATTGTGACGCAGTATCAGACATGGCCCTTACAGCATCTGCGCGCTCTGTATTTCTCCTAACCCCAGAGCAATCGTGCTTGCCTCTTAATTCAGGCAACCTGGATAATACCTCTGACAGGGTATTATTCATGATTGCAGCCATGTCCTGCAAGGTAATCGCTATGGGCGTCCCTGATGTAATTGGCGCCATATTAGCGTGCATCCCCTGAGCGGGAGGCAAAGGGTCTGACACGTGGGGAGAGTTAGTCGGCATAACTTCCCCCTCGTCAGAATCTTCTGGTGATATTTCTTTTACATTTAAAGACTGATCTTTACTGTTTAAGGTGAAATCAATACATTTAGTACACATTCTCCTATGGGGCTCCACCATGGCTTTCAAACATAATGAACAAGTAGTTTCCTCTGTGTCAGACATGTTTAAACAGACTAGCAATGAGACTAGCAAGCTTGGAAAACACTTTAAACAAGTTTACAAGCAATATAAAAAACGTTACTGCACCTTTAAGAAACACAAATTTTGTCAAAATTTGAAATAACAGTGAAAAAAGGCAGTTACACTAACGAAATTTTTACAGTGTATGTAACAAGTTAGCAGAGCATTGCACCCACTTGCAAATGGATGATTAACCCCTTAATACCCAAAACGGAATAATAAATGACAAAAACGTTTTTTCAAACAGTCACAACAACTGCCACAGCCCTACTGTGGCTTTTTACCTCCCTCAAAAACGACTTTGAAGCCTTTTGAGCCCTCCAGAGATGTCCTGGATCATGCAGGAAGAAGCTGGATGTCTGTGTCTGTAATTTTTGCTGTGCAAAAATCCGGCAAAATAGGCCCCTCCCACTCATATTACAACAGTGGAAAAACCTAAGGAAACTGTTTCTAGGCAAAATTCAAGCTAGCCATGTGGAAAAAAACTAGGCCCCAATAAGTTTTATCACCAAATACATATAAAAACTATTAAACATGCCAGCAAACGTTTTATAATACATTTTTATTAGAGTATGTATCTCTATTAATAAGCCTGATACCAGTCGCTCTCACTGCATTTAAGGCTTTACTTACATTAGTTCGGTATCAGCAGCATTTTCTAGCAAATTCCAACCCTAGAAAAATATTTTAACTGCACATAACTTATTGCAGGAAAACCTGCACGCCATTCCCTCTCTGAAGTTACCTCACTCCTCAGAATATGTGAGAACAGCCATGGATCTTAGTTACTCCTGCTAAGATCATAGAAAACGCAGGCAGATTCTTCTTCTAAATACTGCTTGAGATAAACAGTACACTCCGGCACCATTTAAAAATAACAAACTTTTGATTGAAGAATAAACTAAGTATAAAACACCACACTCCTCTTACGACCTCCATCTTGGTTGAGGCTTGCAAGAGAATGACTGGGTATGACAGCTGGGGGAGGAGCTATATAGCAGCTCTGCTGTGGGTGATCCTCTTGCAACTTCCTGTTGGGAAGGAGAATATCCCACAAGTAATGGATGATCCGTGGACTGGATACACTTAGCAAGAGAAAAGGGCAACTTCTTTTTTTCTTTGTTGCATCTAAAAAGGTGATATATGGAAAATGAAAGTTTCCAGAGCTTATAACAGACTAAATGATTTATTTCATGCTTGTGACAGCTTGTCCTATAGATTTTGAAAACAAATAACCAGATGAGCCATCTGAATTTTTAGATTTCGTCTATTTACCATTACTACATTTTGATAATGGACATGAATTGGAAAGTTGTTTAAAATCGCATGGTCTACCTGAATCGTGAAAGTTTAAAGGGATAGTCTATACCTTAGTCATCTTAAAGTCTTACTTTAGATTAAGCCTCCTTTCTATATCATGCAGCAGTAACAGTAAAAACATTATTTTTAAATAAATATTGTTTCTGGTAACTTTAAAATGGCTGCCAAGCTCTGCCCACTGATTAAATCACGATCTGGGCTGCATCTATGCACACTGCTAAATAGCATTTAACAGTCTGTGGAATCTAATTAGTGAGTCTTTTGAAACTAGCCAGGCCCAGATCATGATGTCATCAGTGGGCAGAGCTTGGCAGTCATTTCAAAGTGAACAGAATCAATAGTCATTTTAAAATAACTTATTTACCGTTCCTGCTCCATGATATAGAAAGGCTGCAGGAGGATATTTGCAGCTTAATCTAAAGTAAGACTTTAAGATGACCAAGGTGTAGACTGTCCCTTTAATTTTGACTTTAGTATTCCTAAATGCCATAATAGTCAAAACATTACATTCTCTAATTCTTTAGAGCATGACATTTTAAGGCTATAGATCTGAACTACTTTGTGTTTAAACCCTGCAAAGGGGATAACCCTTTTACTACCGGGACATTCAGACAAAACCTTGCCTATAATACCAGAGAATTTTTAGCATTTTTGCTATCACATCATTTAAACAGAAATAGAGCCTTTTTTTAATTTACCTGTGAAAACTATACTTATTTTTTAAAGTAGACAACCCAAGGTACCGATCTAGGCCCATTTTGGTATATTTCATGTCTCCATTTCACTACCAAATGTGATCATACAAAAAACATTGTTATTTTTTTCACAAACGTTGGGTTTCTTACAGAAATTTTTTACATACTGCTTGTGCAATCATGTTTGTAAAAGTTTCTCTGGGATCCCCTTTGTTCAGAAATAGCAGACATATATGGCCTTGCTATTGCTTTTTGGTAATTAGAAGGCGGCTAATTGCAGCTGTGCACCACACCTATTATTCCAGGCAGTGAAGGGGTTAATTAGGTAGCTTAAAAGGTTAATTTTAGTTTAAGTGTAGAGATTAGTCTCCCACCTGACACTTCACACCCCCTGATTCCTACCTGATCCCTCCCTAACAGCTCTCTCCCCTCCCCCACTGGTAACCCTCATCTTAGGTACTGGCAGACAGTCTGCCAGTTTGAAAATAAGATATATTTTTTTATAAAATATTTTATACACACACGCACATCTATCTATATATATATATATATATATATATATATATATATATATATATATATATATATATATATATATACATACATATACATAATTCTGCAGTGTAGGATCCCACCTTACCCCCAACCTCTTTGATCCCCTGCAAACAGCTCTCTATAACCTCCCCCCCTCCATCTTAGGTACTGGCAGCTGTCTGCCAGTACCTATAAACATTTTTATTTTTTATTATTATTTCCATATTTTTTGTAGCTTAGTGTGTCCCCCACCCGCGATCTTTAGTTAGGGACCCCTACACCCCATTTTCTGTAGTGTAGCTGCCCCATCCCTCCCTGTCCCTTTGTTTTTTTAATTTTCCGTAGTGTAGGGCCCTCCCCCCTCTACTGCTGAGCCGCCCGCCCACCTCCCAACCACACGGCTGGCACCAGCAGAAGATAGTT
>NW_026511326.1:22500-48504 GCF_027579735.1 Bombina bombina | reverse complement strand
ACTGTGGGGCATTCCAGACATGGATCTGATGGCCTCTCGTCAGAACTTCAAAGTTCCTTGCTACGGGTCCAGATCCAGGGATCCCAAGGCGGCTCTAGTGGATGCACTAGTAGCACCTTGGACCTTCAAACTAGCTTATGTATTCCCGCCGTTTCCTCTCATCCCCAGGCTGGTAGCCAGGATCAATCAGGAAAGGGCGTCGGTGATCTTGATAGCTCCTGCGTGGCCACGCAGGACTTGGTATGCAGATCTGGTGAATATGTCATCGGCTCCACCATGGAAGCTACCTTTGAGACGAGACCTTCTTGTTCAAGGTCCGTTCGAACATCCGAATCTGGTCTCACTCCAGCTGACTGCCTGGAGATTGAACGCTTGATCTTATCGAAGCGAGGGTTCTCAGATTCTGTTATCGATACTCTTGTTCAGGCCAGAAAGCCTGTAACTAGAAAGATTTACCACAAAATTTGGAAAAAATATATCTGTTGGTGTGAATCTAAAGGATTCCCTTGGGACAAGGTTAAGATTCCTAAGACTCTATCCTTCCTTCAAGAAGGATTGGAAAAAGGATTATCTGCAAGTTCCCTGAAGGGACAGATTTCTGCCTTGTCTGTGTTACTTCACAAAAAGCTGGCAGCTGTGCCAGATGTTCAAGCCTTTGTTCAGGCTCTGGTTAGAATCAAGCCTGTTTACAAACCTTTGACTCCTCCTTGGAGTCTCAACTTAGTTCTTTCAGTTCTTCAGGGGGTTCCGTTTGAACCCTTACATTCCGTTGATATTAAGTTATTATCTTGGAAAGTTTTGTTTTTGGTTGCAATTTCTTCTGCTAGAAGAGTTTCAGAATTATCTGCTCTGCAGTGTTCTCCTCCTTATCTGGTGTTCCATGCAGATAAGGTGGTTTTACGTACTAGACCTGGTTTTCTTCCAAAAGTTGTTTCTAACAAAAACATTAACCAGGAGATTATCGTACCTTCTCTGTGTCCGAAACCAGTTTCGAAGAAGGAACGTTTGTTGCACAATTTGGATGTTGTTCGCGCTCTGAAATTCTATTTAGATGCTACAAAGGATTTTAGACAAACATCTTCCTTGTTTGTTGTTTATTCCGGTAAAAGGAGAGGTCAAAAAGCAACTTCTACCTCTCTCTCTTTTTGGATTAAAAGCATCATCAGATTGGCTTACGAGACTGCTGGACGGCAGCCTCCCGAAAGAATCACAGCTCATTCCACTAGGGCTGTGGCTTCCACATGGGCCTTCAAGAACGAGGCTTCTGTTGATCAGATATGTAGGGCAGCGACTTGGTCTTCACTGCACACTTTTACCAAATTTTACAAGTTTGATACTTTTGCTTCTTCTGAGGCTATTTTTGGGAGAAAGGTTTTGCAAGCCGTGGTGCCTTCCATCTAGGTGACCTGATTTGCTCCCTCCCATCATCCGTGTCCTAAAGCTTTGGTATTGGTTCCCACAAGTAAGGATGACGCCGTGGACCGGACACACCTATGTTGGAGAAAACAGAATTTATGTTTACCTGATAAATTACTTTCTCCAACGGTGTGTCCGGTCCACGGCCCGCCCTGGTTTTTTAATCAGGTCTGATAATTTATTTTCTTTAACTACAGTCACCACGGTATCATATGGTTTCTCCTATGCAAATATTCCTCCTTAATGTCGGTCGAATGACTGGGGTAGGCGGAGCCTAGGAGGGATCATGTGACCAGCTTTGCTGGGCTCTTTGCCATTTCCTGTTGGGGAAGAGAATATCCCACAAGTAAGGATGACGCCGTGGACCGGACACACCGTTGGAGAAAGTAATTTATCAGGTAAACATAAATTCTGTTTTATGCTTACCTGATAAATTTATTTCTCTTGTGGTGTATCCAGTCCACGGCCCGCCCTGTCTTTTTAAGGCAGGTCTAAATTTTAATTTAAACTACAGTCACCACTGCACCCTATGGTTTCTCCTTTCTCGGCTTGTTTCGGTCGAATGACTGGATATGGCAGTTAGGGGAGGAGCTATATAGCAGCTCTGCTGTGGGTGATCCTCTTGCAACTTCCTGTTGGGAAGGAGAATATCCCACAAGTAATGGATGATCCGTGGACTGGATACACCACAAGAAAAATAAATTTATCAGGTAAGCATAAATTATGTTTTGTAGAGCGCCAACAGATTCCACAGCGCTAATGTATCTTTTTAAACAATTCTGTATCTTTTTAAGCAATAAACATTTCTTTCCTAAGATATGGTGAGTCCACGGAATCATCAATTACTAGTGGGAATATCACTCCTGGCCAGCAGGAGGAGACAAAGAGCACCACAGCAAAGCTGCTATATATGTCACTTCCCTTACCCATGACCCCCAGTCATTCTCTTTGCCTGCGGTGCAAGGAGGAGGTGAAGTTTTGGTGTCTGATCTACAGTCAAGATTTTTTTTTATTTTAAACCAGAGTAGGTTTTACCCTGTTCTTTCTAAAGGATCTAGCCTTAGCCCATGTCAGTCTCTTCATTAGGGCAATGGTGGCTTTAAGCAATTGGTAACTTGTGGGGTATAATCCTCACTGCGTTTTCCCAAAACATTTTGCTTCCCTATTTAGATAGCCTGAGTAAGTTTATTCAGTCTTTCTGTATTTCCACAGGTCCATGTGAGGGATGGCATCCTCTCAAACCAGGTGAGGTGTCCTGCTGCCGGACAGATAAATATTGAAATAAGTGGCAGTTTTATTTTTCTATGTAGCAGGGAAAAATTTGGCACTTATTCAGCTGAAACGCTGCAGGGACTTTTATTATTCCTGTCAGGGTGCAGGTTTTTAAGGCAGTTTTTGCAGGCACTGTTAGTGTGAGGAGTTATTTATTTTATTGATGGCTCAGTAAGGATCTGTTTTTAGTAACAGATTATGTACTTTTTTTTGGGGGGGGGGGGGTTATTGTTTTTAAGCCTGTTTTTCAAGAAAGTTGTTTAAAAAATAGAATTAAAAAAATGGTCTTTTGTCAGCTATAGGACCACCCCTTTTAGGGAGGTTCTGATTCTCTGATGGCAGTTTTTTTTGGCGCTTTTTTCACTTCCTGTAAGAGTGAGGTGCGCATATTTCAGATGGCTGTGCTGTTTAGATTGCTTCTTGCTGTTTTTGCTTCTATGAAAATCTGTATTGTTTTCTTTTTAAAGACACGATGAGTCCACGGATCATCATCCTTGTGGGTTATCGCCTCCTGGTCAGCAGGAGGAGGCAAACAGCACCACAGCAGAGCTGTTAAATAGCTCCTCCCTTCCCTCCCACTTCAGTCATTCTCTTTGCCTGCGTTAGTGCTAGGAAGAGGTAAAGTGAGGTGTTAGATTCTTCAATCAAGAGTTTATTTCTCTTGTTAAGTGTAGTCAGTCCACGGGTCATCCATTACTTATGGAATATATCTCTTCCTAACAGGAAGCTGCAAGAGGATCACCCAGCAGAGCTTGCTACATAGCTCCTCCCCTCACATGTCATATTCAGTCATTCTCTTGCAGCCTAACTAAAGATAGGTCGCTGTGAGAGGTCTGTGGTATGTGCAGTAATTATTTTTCTGAGGAATGGAATTGACTGAGAAAATACTGCTGATACCAATGTAAAGTAAGTTCAGCCTTAAATGCAGTGATAGCGACTGGTATTAGGCTGATGAGTGTGTGTACACTGAATGTATTTCTCCAACATAGGTGTGTCCGGTCCACGGCGTCATCCTTACTTGTGGGATATTCTCTTCCCCAACAGGAAATGGCAAAGAGCCCAGCAAAGCTGGTCACATGATCCCTCCTAGGCTCCGCCTACCCCAGTCATTCTCTTTGCCGTTGTACAGGCAACATCTCCACGGAGATGGCTTAGAGTTTTTTAGTGTTTAACTGTAGTTTTTCATTATTCAATCAAGAGTTTGTTATTTTCAAATAGTGCTGGTATGTACTATTTACTCAGAAACAGAAAAGAGATGAAGAATTCTGTTTGTATGAGGAAAATGATTTTAGCAACCGTAACTAAAATCCATGGCTGTTCCACACAGGACTGTTGAGAGCAATTAACTTCAGTTGGGGGAACAGTTTGCAGTCCCTTGCTGCTTGAGGTATGACACATTCTAACAAGACGATGTAATGCTGGAAGCTGTCATTTTCCCTATGGGATCCGGTAAGCCATGTTTATTACGATTGTAAATAAGGGCTTCACAAGGGCTTATTTAAACTGTAGACTTTTTCTGGGCTAAATCGATTGATTATTAACACATATTTAGCCTTGAGGAATCATTTTATCTGGGTATTTTGATATAATAATATCGGCAGGCACTGTTTTAGACACCTTATTCTTTAGGGGCTTTCCCCAAGCATAGGCAGAGTCTCATTTTCGCGCCGGTGTTGCGCACTTGTTTTTGAGAGGCATGGCATGCAGTCGCATGTGAGAGGAGCTCTGATACTTATAAAAGACTTCTGAAGGCGTCATTTGGTATCGTATTCCCCTTTTGGTTTGGTTGGGTCTCAGCAAAGCAGATACCAGGGACTGTAAAGGGGTTTAAAGCTTAAAACGGCTCCGGTTCCGTTATTTTAAGGGTTAAAGCTTCCAAAATTGGTGTGCAATATTTTCAAGGCTTTAAGACGCTGTGGTGAAAATTTGGTGAATTTTGAACAATTCCTTCATGTTTTTTCGCAATTGCAGTAATAAAGTGTGTTCAGTTTAAAATTTAAAGTGACAGTAACGGTTTTATTTTAAAACGTTTTTTGTACTTTCTGATCAAGTTTATGCCTGTTTAACATGTCTGAACTACCAGATAGACTGTGTTCTGAATGTGGGGAAGCCAGAATTCCTATTCATTTAAATAAATGTGATTTATGTGATAATGACAATGATGCCCAAGATGATTCCTCAAGTGAGGGGAGTAAGCATGGTACTGCATCATTCCCTCCTTCGTCTACACGAGTCTTGCCCACTCAGGAGGCCCCTAGTACATCTAGCGCGCCAATACTCCTTACTATGCAACAATTAACGGCTGTAATGGATAATTCTGTCAAAAACATTTTAGCCAAAATGAACCCTTGTCAGCGTAAGCGTGGCTGCTCTGTTTTAGTTACTGAAGAGCATGACGACGCTGATATTAATATCTCTGAAGGGCCCCTAACCCAATCTGAGGGGGCCAGGGAGGTTTTGTCTGAGGGAGAAATTACTGATTTAGGGAACATTTCTCAGCAGGCTGAATCTGATGTGATTACATTTAAATTTAAATTGGAACATCTCCGCATTTTGCTTAAGGAGGTATTATCCACTCTGGATGATTGTGAAAATTTAGTCATCCCAGAGAAACTATGTAAAATGGACAAGTTCCTAGAGGTGCCGGGGCTCCCAGAAGCTTTTCCTATACCCAAGCGGGTGGCGGACATTGTTAATAAAGAATGGGAAAGGCCCGGTATTCCTTTCGTCCCTCCCCCCATATTTAAAAAATTGTTTCCTATGGTCGACCCCAGAAAGGACTTATGGCAGTCAGTCCCCAAGGTCGAGGGAGCGGTTTCTACTTTAAACAAACGCACCACTATTCCCATAGAGGATAGTTGTGCTTTCAAAGATCCTATGGATAAAAAATTAGAAGGTTTGCTTAAAAAGATGTTTGTTCAGCAGGGTTACCTTCTACAACCCATTTCATGCATTGTCCCTGTCACTACTGCCGCATATTTCTGGTTTGATGAACTGCTTAAGGTGCTCGATAGTGACTCTCCTCCTTATGAGGAGATTATGGACAGAATCAATGCTCTCAAATTGGCTAATTCTTTCACTCTAGACGCCTCTTTGCAATTGGCTAAGTTAGCGGCTAAGAACTCTGGGTTTGCTATTGTGGCGCGCAGAGCGCTTTGGTTGAAATCTTGGTCGGCTGATGCGTCTTCCAAGAACAAGCTACTAAACATTCCTTTCAAGGGGAAAACGTTGTTTGGTCCTGACTTGAAAGAGATTATCTCTGATATCACTGGGGGTAAGGGCCACGCCCTTCCTCAGGATCGGCCTTTCAAGGCAAAAAATAGACCTAATTTTCGTCCCTTTCGTAAAAACGGACCAGCCCAAGGTGCTACGTCCTCTAAGCAAGAGGGTAATACTTCTCAGGCCAAGCCAGCTTGGAGACCAATGCAAGGCTGGAACAAGGGAAAGCAGGCCAAGAAACCTGCCACTGCTACCAAGACAGCATGAAATATTGGCCCCCGATCCGGGACCGGATCTGGTGGGGGGCAGACTCTCTCTCTTCGCTCAGGCTTGGGCAAGAGATGTTCTGGATCCTTGGGCGCTAGAAATAGTCTCCCAGGGTTATCTTCTGGAATTCAAGGGACTTCCCCCAAGGGGGAGGTTCCACAGGTCGCAGTTGTCTTCAGACCACATAAAAAGACAGGCGTTCTTACATTGTGTAGAAGACCTGTTAAAAATGGGAGTGATTCATCCTGTTCCATTAAGAGAACAAGGGATGGGGTTCTACTCCAATCTGTTCATAGTTCCCAAAAAAGAGGGAACGTTCAGACCAATCCTAGATCTCAAGATTTTAAACAAATTTCTCAAGGTCCCATCGTTCAAGATGGAAACCATTCGAACTATCCTTCCTTCCATCCAGGAAGGTCAATTCATGACCACGGTGGATTTAAAGGATGCGTATCTACATATTCCTATCCACAAGGAACATCATCGGTTCCTAAGGTTTGCATTCCTGGACAAACATTACCAGTTCGTGGCGCTTCCTTTCGGATTAGCCACTGCTCCAAGGATTTTCACAAAGGTACTAGGGTCCCTTCTAGCGGTGCTAAGACCAAGGGGCATTGCAGTAGTACCTTACCTGGACGACATTCTGATTCAAGCGTCGTCCCTTCCTCAAGCAAAGGCTCACACGGACATTGTCCTGGCCTTTCTCAGATCTCACGGCTGGAAAGTGAACGTGGAAAAGAGTTCTCTATCCCCGTCAACAAGGGTTCCCTTCTTGGGAACAATTATAGACTCCTTAGAAATGAGGATCTTTCTAACAGAGGCCAGAAAAACAAAGCTTCTGGACTCTTGTCGGATACTTCATTCCGTTCCTCTTCCTTCCATAGCTCAGTGCATGGAAGTGATCGGTTTGATGGTGGCGGCGATGGACATAGTTCCTTTTGCGCGCATTCATCTAAGACCATTACAACTGTGCATGCTCAGTCAGTGGAATGGGGACTATACAGACTTGTCTCCGAAGACACAAGTAAATCAGAGGACCAGAGACTCACTCCGTTGGTGGCTGTCCCTGGACAATCTGTCTCAAGGGATGATGTTCCACAGACCAGAGTGGGTCATTGTCACGACCGACGCCAGTCTGATAGGCTGGGGCGCGGTCTGGGGATCCCTGAAAGCTCAGGGTCTTTGGTCTCGGGAAGAATCTCTTCTACCGATAAATATTCTGGAACTGAGAGCGATATTCAATGCTCTCCAGGCCTGGCCCCAGCTTGCGAGGACCAGGTTCATACGGTTTCAATCAGACAACATGACGACTGTTGCGTACATCAACCATCAGGGGGGAACAAGAAGTTCCCTAGCGATGGAAGAAGTAACCAAAATTATTCTTTGGGCGGAGTCTCACTCCTGCCACCTGTCTGCTATCCACATCCCAGGAGTGGAAAATTGGGAAGCGGATTTTCTGAGTCGGCAGACATTGCATCCGGGGGAGTGGGAACTCCATCCGGAAATCTTTGCCCAAGTCACTCACCTGTGGGGCATTCCAGACATGGATCTGATGGCCTCTCGTCAGAACTTCAAAGTTCCTTGCTACTGGGCCAGATCCAGGGATCCCAAGGCGGCTCTAGTGGATGCACTAGTAGCACCTTGGACCTTCAAACTAGCTTATGTGTTCCCGCCATTTCCTCTCATCCCCAGGCTGATAGCCAGGATCAAGCAGGAGAGGGCGTCGGTGATCTTGATAGCTCCTGCGTGGCCACGCAGGACTTGGTATGCAGATCTGGTGAATATGTCATCGGCTCCACCTTGGAAGCTACCTTTGAGACGAGACCTTCTTGTTCAGGGTCCGTTCGAACATCCGAATCTGGTTTCACTCCAGCTGACTGCTTGGAGATTGAACGCTTGATTTTATCGAAGCGAGGATTCTCAGATTCTGTTATCGATACTCTTGTTCAGGCCAGAAAGCCTGTGACTAGAAAGATTTACCACAAAATTTGGAAAAAATATATCTGTTGGTGTGAATCTAAAGGATTCCCTTGGGACAAGGTTAAGATTCCTAGGATTCTATCCTTCCTTCAAGAAGGATTGGACAAAGGATTATCTGCAAGTTCCCTGAAGGGACAGATTTCTGCCTTGTCGGTATTACTTCACAAAAAGCTGGCAGCTGTGCCAGATGTTCAAGCCTTTGTTCAGGCTCTGGTTAGAATCAAGCCTGTTTACAAACCTTTGACTCCTCCTTGGAGTCTCAATTTAGTTCTTTCAGTTCTTCAGGGGGTTCCGTTTGAACCCTTATATTCCGTTGATATTAAGTTATTATCTTGGAAAGTTTTGTTTTTAGTTGCGATTTCTTCTGCTAGAAGAGTCTCAGAATTATCTGCTCGGCAGTGTTCTCCTCCTTATCTGGTGTTCCATGCAGATAAGGTGGTTTTACGTACTAAACCTGGTTTTCTTCCAAAAGTTGTTTCTAACAAAAACATTAACCAGGAGATTATCGTACCTTCTCTGTGTCCAAAACCAGTTTCAAAGAAGGAACGTTTGTTGCACAATTTGGATGTTGTTCGCGCTCTAAAATTCTATTTAGATGCTACAAAGGATTTTAGACAAACATCTTCCTTGTTTGTTGTTTATTCAGGTAAAAGGAGAGGTCAAAAAGCAACTTCTACCTCTCTCTCTTTTTGGATTAAAAGCATCATCAGATTGGCTTACGAGACTGCCGGACGGCAGCCTCCCGAAAGAATCACAGCTCATTCCACTAGGGCTGTGGCTTCCACATGGGCCTTCAAGAACGAGGCTTCTGTTGATCAGATATGTAGGGCAGCGACTTGGTCTTCACTGCACACTTTTACCAAATTTTACAAGTTTGATACTTTTGCTTCTTCTGAGGCTATTTTTGGGAGAAAGGTTTTGCAAGCCGTGGTGCCTTCCATTTAGGTGACCTGATTTGCTCCCTCCCTTCATCCGTGTCCTAAAGCTTTGGTATTGGTTCCCACAAGTAAGGATGACGCCGTGGACCGGACACACCTATGTTGGAGAAAACAGAATTTATGTTTACCTGATAAATTTCTTTCTCCAACGGTGTGTCCGGTCCACGGCCCGCCCTGGTTTTTTTAATCAGGTCTGATATTTTATTTTCTTTAACTACAGTCACCACGGTACCATATGGTTTCTCCTATGCAAATATTCCTCCTTAACGTCGGTCGAATGACTGGGGTAGGCGGAGCCTAGGAGGGATCATGTGACCAGCTTTGCTGGGCTCTTTGCCATTTCCTGTTGGGGAAGAGAATATCCCACAAGTAAGGATGACGCCGTGGACCGGACACACCGTTGGAGAAAGAAATTTATCAGGTAAACATAAATTCTGTTTTTTCTAAGGAATGGAATTGACTCTGAAAATACTGTTAATACTGAAATAATGTATGAGCCTTAACTGCAGTAAAAGCGACTGGTAGCAGGCTTATTGATAACCATTCATAACTTTTCAAATGTATGTTTAAAACGTTTACTGGCATGTTAATCGTTTTTTGTGAGGTACTTGGTGATAAAACTTATTGGGGCATGATTTTTACCACATGGCCATCTTTGTTTTCTGCATAGAAACGGTTTTCTGAGCTTCCCCACTGTTGTAATATGAGTGGGAGGGGCCTATTTTAGCGTTTTTTTTGCGCAGTAAAAATTCAGTCACAATCTGTCTACTTCATCCTCCATGATCCAGATCGTCTCTAGAGAGCTCAGGGGTCTTCAAAATTCATTTTGAGGGAGGTAATCAGTCACAGAGACCTGTGACAGTGTGTTTTGACTGTGAGAAAAACGTTAATTATTAAATTGTTAATCCGTTTTTGGGTATTAAGGGGTTAATCATCCATTTGCTGGTGGGTGCAATCCTTTGCTAACTTAATACATTTACTGTGAAAAATTGGTTGCTATAACTATTTTGGTTCATTGTTATTTCAACTGTGACAGCTTTTTGTGCTTCTTAAAGGCACAGTAGCGTTTTTTATATTGCTTGTAAATTTATTTAGAAAAGTATTTCCAAGCTTGCTAGTCTCATTGCTAATGAAACAAAAAAAGAAAGGGCGCCTCCTAGTGTAGCCAGTATATATAAGGATAAATAGAATGAGATATAGATTTTGTACTCACATGTAGTGAAGGCAAAGATAATGCCTAGATAAGCAGTCTGGAAACTTATCAGTGTCCCAGTTGACTGTGCATTAGAATGCTAGGGCAGCTCCTCTTTTTATATATATCTGGAGTCTCCTGAATTTTTTATCTGAACCTTCTGAATACATTGGACCATCTTTCACCGGAGTGGTATGTGCGCTGGGCCACTTTTAATATACCCAGCTTGCTTCATTAGCACTACAGTGTGCTCTATACTTTGTGAGTATATCTCTGAAGGGTAAAGCTGGTGGGTTCACACTCTGCTTACTAATTCCACACTAGGAGTCGCCCTCTGTATATCTTCTTAGTCTCATTGCTAGTCTGTTTAAACATGTCTGACACAGATGAATCTCTTTGTTCACTATGTTTAAAGGCCAATGTGGAGCCCAATAGAAATTTATGTACTAATTGCATTGATGCTACTTTAAATAAAAGTCAATCTTTACATGTAAAGAAATTATCACCAGACAACGAGGGGGAAGTTATGTCGAATAACTCTCCTCACGTGTCAGTACCTTCGCCTCCCGCTCAGGAGGTGCGTGATTTTGTGGCGCCAAGTACATCAGGGAGGCCCTTACAAATCAGTTTGCAAGACATGGCTACTGTTATGACAGAAGTATTATCTAAATTGCCAGAATTAAGAGGCAAGCGCGATAGCTCTGGGTTAAGGACAGAGCGCGCGGATGAGGTGAGAGCCATGTCAGATACTGCGTCAGTTTGCAGAACGTGAAGACGGAGAGCTTCATTCTGTGGGTGACGAATCTGATCCAGGGAGACTGGATTCAGAGATTTCTAATTTTAAATTTAAGCTTGAGAACCTCCGCGTATTGCTAGGGGAGGTATTAGCGGCTCTTAATGATTGTAACACGGTTGCAATTCCAGAAAAATTATGTAGGTTGGATAGATACTATGCGGTACCGGTGTGTACTGACGTGTTTCCTATACCTAAAAGGCTTACAGAGATTATTAGAAAGGAGTGGGATAGACCTGGTGTGCCCTTTTCCCCTCCTCCCATATTTAGGAAAATGTTTCCTATAGACACCACCACACGAGACTTATGGCAGTCTCTACTTTAGCTAAGCGTACCACTATCCCGGTGGAGGATAGTTGTGCCTTTTCAGATCCAATGGATAAGAAATTAGAGGGTTACCTTAAGAAAATGTTTGTTCAACAAGGTTTTATCTTACAGCCCCTTGCATGCATTGCGCCTGTCACTGCTGCGGCGGCATTCTGGTTTGAGTCTCTGGAAGAGGCCATTCGCACAGCTCCATTGGATGAAATTATGAACAAGCTTAAAGCACTTAAGCTAGCTAACGCATTTGTTTCTGATGCCGTCGTACATTTAACCAAACTTACGGCTAAGAACTCCGGATTCGCCATCTAAATTGCTTAATATTCCTTTCAAAGGGCAGACCTTATTCGGGCCCGGCTTGAAAGAAATTATAGCTGACATTACGGGAGGTAAGGGCCATGCTCTACCTCAGGACAGGGCCAAATCAAAGGCCAAACAGTGTAATTTTCGTGCCTTTCGTAACTTCAAGGCTGGAGCAGCATCAACTTCCTCCGCTCCAAAACAGGAAGGAGCTGTTGCTCGTTACAGGCAGGGCTGGAAAGTTAACCAGTCCTGGAACAAGGGCAAGCAGGCCAAGAAACCTGCTGCTGCCCCCATGACAGCATGAAGAGAGGGCCCCCTATCCGGAAATGGATCTAGTGGGGGGCAGACTTTCTCTCTTCGCCCAGGCTTGGGCAAGAGATGTCCAGGATCCCTGGGCGTTGGAGATCATATCTCAGGGATATCTCCTGGACTTCAAAACTTCTCCTCCACGAGGGAGATTTCATCTTTCAAGGTTATCAGCAAACCAAATAAAGAAAGAGGCGTTTCTACGCTGTGTACAAGACCTTTTACTAATGGGGGTGATCCACCCAGTTCCGCGGACGGAACACGGGCAGGGATTCTATTCAAATCTATTTGTGGTTCCCAAGAAAGAGGGAACCTTCAGACCAATCTTGGACTTAAAAATCCTAAACAAATTTCTAAGAGTTCCATCATTCAAAATGGAAACTATTCGAACCATCCTTCCCATGATCCAAGAGGGTCAGTACATGACCACAGTGGATTTAAAGGATGCCTACCTTCACATACCGATTCACAAGGATCATTATCGGTACCTAAGATTTGCTTTCCTAGACAGGCATTACCAGTTTGTAGCTCTTCCCTTCGGATTAGCTACGGCTCCAAGAATCTTTACAAAAGTTCTGGGCTCACTTCTGGTGGTACTAAGACCGCGAGGCATAGCGGTGACTCCGTACCTAGACGACATTCTGATACAAGCGTCAAGTTTTCAAACTGCCAAGTCTCATACAGAGATAGTTCTGGCATTTCTGAGGTCGCATGGGTGGAAGGTGAACGTGGAAAAGAGTTCTCTATTACCACTTACAAGAGTTCCCTTTCTAGGGACTCTTATAGATTCTGTAGAGATGAAAATTTACCTGACAGAGGCCAGGTTGTCAAAACTTCTAAATGCTTGCCGTGTCTTTCATTCCATTCCACACCCGTCAGTAGCTCAGTGCATGGAAGTAATCGGCTTAATGGTAGCGGCAATGGACATAGTACCATTTGCGCGCCTGCATCTCAGACCGCTGCAATTGTGCATGCTAAGTCAGTGGAACAGGGATTACTCAGATTTGTCCCCCCTACTAAGTCTGGATCAAGAGACCAGAGATTCTCTTCTATGGTGGCTCTCTCGGCCACATCTGTCCAAGGGGATGACCTTTCACAGGCCAGATTGGACGATTGTAACAACAGACGCCAGCCTTCTAGGCTGGGGCCCAGTCTGGAACTCCCTGAAAGCTCAGGGATTATGGACTCAGGAGGAGAAACTCCTCCCAATAAATATTCTGGAATTAAGAGCAATATTCAATGCGCTCCTAGCTTGGCCTCAGTTAGCAACTCTGAGGTTCATCAGATTTCAGTCGGACAACATCACGACTGTGGCTTACATCAACCATCAAGGGGGAACCAGAAGTTCCCTAGCGATGTTGGAAGTCTCAAAGATAATTCGCTGGGCAGAGTCTCACTCTTGCCACCTGTCAGCGATTTACATCCCAGGCGTAGAGAACTGGGAGGCGGATTTTCTCAGTCGCCAGACTTTTCATCCGGGGGAGTGGGAACTTCATCCGGAGGTCTTTGCTCAACTGCGTTGGGGCAAACCAGATCTGGATCTCATGGCGTCTCGCCAGAACGCCAAGCTTCCTTGTTACGGATCCAGGTCCAGGGACCCGGGAGCGGTGCTGATAGATGCTCTGACAGCCCCTTGGGTCTTCAACATGGCTTATGTGTTTCCACCATTCCCGATGCTTCCTCGTTTGACTGCCAAAATCAAACAGGAGAAAGCTTTGGTGATTCTGATAGCGCCTGCGTGGCCACGCAGGACCTGGTATGCAGACCTAGTGGACATGTCGTCCTGTCCACCGTGGTCTCTACCTCGGAGACAGGACCTTCTAATTCAGGGTCCTTTCAAACATCCAAATCTAATTTCTCTGAGGCTGACTGCATGGAGCTTGAACGCTTGATTCTATCAAAGCGTGGCTTCTCAGAGTAATACAGGCTAGGAAGCCTGTTACCAGAAAAATTTACCATAAGATATGGCGTAAATATTTATATTGGTGCGAATCCAAGAGTTACTCATGGAGTAAGGTTAGGATTCCTAGGATATTGTCCTTTCTACAAGAGGGTTTAGAAAAGGGCTTATCTGCTAGTTCGTTAAAGGGACAGATTTCTGCTCTGTCTATTCTTCTTCACAAACGTCTGGCTGAAGTTCCAGACGTTCAGGCTTTTTGTCAGGCTTTAACTAGGATTAAGCCTGTGTTTAAGACTGTTGCTCCGCCGTGGAGCTTAAACTTAGTTCTTAATGTTCTTCAAGGCGTTCCATTTGAACCCCTTCATTCCATTGATATCAAGCTGTTATCCTGGAAGGTTTTGTTTTTGATGGCTATTTCCTCGGCTCGAAGAGTCTCTGAGTTATCTGCCTTACATTGTGATTCTCCTTATCTGATTTTTCATTCAGACAAGGTAGTTCTGCGTACTAAACCTGGGTTCTTACCTAAGGTAGTTACTAACAGGAATATCAATCAAGAGATTGTTGTTCCATCACTGTGTCCTAACCCTTCTTCAAAGAAGGAACGACTTTTGCATAATTTGGACGTAGTCCGTGCCCTGAAGTTCTATTTGCAGGCAACTAAAGATTTTCGTCAAACTTCTTCCCTGTTTGTCGTTTACTCTGGACAGAGAAGAGGTCAAAAGGCTTCGGCTACCTCTCTCTCTTTTTGGCTTCGTAGCATAATACGTTTAGCCTATGAGACTGCTGGACAGCAGCCTCCTGAAAGGATTACAGCTCATTCTACTAGAGCTGTGGCTTCCACCTGGGCCTTTAAAAATGAGGCCTCTGTTGAACAGATTTGCAAGGCTGCGACTTGGTCTTCGCTTCACACCTTTTCAAAATTTTACAAATTTGACACTTTTGCTTCTTCGGAGGCTATTTTTGGGAGAAAGGTGCTTCAGGCAGTGGTTCCTTCTGTTTAATGTTCCTGCCTTGTCCCTCCCTTCATCCGTGTACTTTAGCTTTGGTATTGGTATTCCATAAGTAATGGATGACCCGTGGACTGACTACACTTAACAAGAGAAAACATAATTTATGCTTACCTGATAAATTTATTTCTCTTGTAGTGTAGTCAGTCCACGGCCCGCCCTGTCTTTAAGGCAGACCTAAATTTTAATTAAACTCCAGTCACCACTGCACCCTATGGTTTCTCCTTTCTCGTCTGCTTTGGTCGAATGACTGAATATGACATGTGAGGGGAGGAGCTATGTAGCAAGCTCTGCTGGGTGATCCTCTTGCAGCTTCCTGTTAGGAAGAGATATATTCCATAAGTAATGGATGACCCGTGGACTGACTACACTACAAGAGAAATAAATTTATCAGGTAAGCATAAATTATGTTTTTAAAGTGGTGCCAGAGAGTGCTACTTTGTTCTGGGGTGTTGCCATAGTCCATATCAGTCTCTACAGTAGAGCTTTTTGGTGGCTTTAGAGCTATGGGAACTTGTGGGACATAATTCTCACTGCGCCTCCCATTTTCAGCTGCCCTATATCCTTCAGCCTGAGTTTCTTTCTGACTCAGCATGACTTTATCTTTCAGGCTAATGTGAGGGAGAGGACCTCTCAAGCTTGGGAAACTGCCTTCCTGCCAGGCAGTGTTTGAGGTAAGTTCTACCTTTTTCTGGGATTTAAGGAGTCTCAGGGTGGTTATCTTAGCACTATGAGGGGTTAATAGAGCCTTTATGTGGGGACTGTGTTAGACTTTTCTGAATATAAAGTCTTGTTTGGGCAGTGATTTGGTGCAGGCACTGGGGCTGGAGGGAGTTTGCTCATTTTATTGTTAATGGAGGGCTCCGGTGGTTTCACTTAAATTTTTTTTCTCTCTAGAGGGAAACTTAGTGTTGTAGCACGCCCACGAAGGGCGGGACTTCCTGTTTGTTTGGCGCCTTTGCTTGTAGCGTTATTTCCAAGCAGTTTCAGGCTTAGGTTGGGCTATACTGGGCTAGAGCAGTATGTAATATCCTTTTCATGCGCTTTTAGAACTGATGCGGCTTTCATCTGGTCCTTTTGGCAGACTGCAGTAACGGATCGTTTTCTGCTGGGATCCGGTAGCATTGGTGAAGGTAGGAGCACCTCAGCAAGTTGCTGTGGTGTAGAGGTTTACTTATTTATTATTTGCTATAGCAAAATTGACAGTTTTTGTCTGAGAGAAAAACCGTTTGAATTTAAAGAGACAGTAACGGTTTTTGATATTTTTTTATTTTATTGCTTTTTTCAGTTTTTGTTTGCTTAATAGTAATATTTTTGTGAAAAGATGGATCAAGATGAGATGGAAGGAGGAACATGTGCTTTATGTCTTGATGCAAATGTGGAACCACCAATCCCTTTCAGTCCTTCATGTATTGAAAGGACTGTAAGTTCTAGGGATAACATTTTTACTGAGCCAATCTCCTCTCAGGCAGATGTTGTCAGAGTCTTCTGATGAGGGTCAATTTTTGCCGCAACTTTCTCCCCAAGCGTCCCAAAAATCAACGCCCCCACCAGCAGTGCCCTGCACTTCTGCTGGAGTTACTTTAAAGGACATAGCGGCGGTTATGTCCTCCACACTTTCGGATGCGTCATCTGCTTTTCCTATGCTTCAAGGCAAGCGCAAGAGGAAAGACAAACATGCTATCAGTGAGGTTTCTGATGCCATAGTGGCAGTTTCAGAGGTACTCTTACAGGGTACTGAAGGGGAGGGTATAGAGGTCTTTTCAGATGGCGAGATTTTAGATTCAGAACCTTTGACTAATTCAGAGGTTGTCTCTTTCCGATTTAAACTAGAACACCTCCGTCTGTTACTAAGGGAGGTGTTGGTTACCTTAAACGACTGTGATTCCACAGTAGTAGTTGCTCCTGTGAAAGCGAGTAAATTGGACAAATTCTTTGAATTTCCAACTTTCTCAGATGTTTTTCCAGTTCTTAAGCCAGCTTTGGAGATTGTTTCTAAGGAATGGGAGAGACCAGGTATTCCCTTCTCTCCGTCTCCTATTTTCAGGAAGATGTTTCCTATAGCTGATGCTATAAAAGAAACTTGGCAAACAATTCCTAAGGTGGAAGGGACTATCTCCACCTTAGCCAAGCGAACTACTATTCGTATTGAGGATAGCTGTGCTTTTAAAGATCCCATAGACAAGAAGTTGGAGGGTCTACTTAAAAAGATTTATGTTCATCAGGGTCTGCTAATGCAGCCGGCTGCGTGCATTGCTACTGTCACTAGTGCTGCAGCTTATTGGTTTGATGCTCTGTCTGAGTCTCTTAGGTCTGAGACTTCTTTGGAGGAGATCTAAGATAGGATTAAAGCTCTGAAGTTAGCCAATGCTTTTATTACGGATGCTTCTCTGCAAATTACTAAATTAGCAGCTAAGAGTTCAGGGTTTTCTATCCTAGCCCACAGAGCCTTGTGGTTAAAACCTTGGTCTGCGGACGTTTCATCTAAGTCTAAACTTCTAGCTATTCCTTACAAAGGAAAGACCTTGTTTGGACCTGATCTGAAGGAAATTATCTCTGACATCACGGGAGGTAAGGGTCATCTCCTTCCTCAAGATAAGAGAAATGAGCAAAAAGGACGACAGAGTAATTTTCGTTTCTTTAGGAATTTCAAGGGCAATTCCTTCGCTTCCTCCTCCAAACAGGATGGAAACTATTGGCAATTTAAGCCTACTTGGAGACCCAACCAGCCTTGGAACAAGGGTAAACAGTCCAAGAAGCCTGCTGCTGACTCCAAAACAGCATGAAGGGCATGCCCCCGATCTGAGACCGGATCTGGTGGGGGGCAGACTTTCTTTCTTCGTTCAAGCTTGGGTGCGAGATGTTCAGGATCCCTGGGCTATAGAAATAGTGTCCCAGGGATACAAATTGGAGTTCAAAAATTTTCCTCCTCGAAGATTTCTTCTTTCAAGATTATCTGCAAACCAGATAAAAAGAGAGGTATTCTTACATTGTGTAAGAGACCTCTCTTCCCAGGAGTGATTATTCCCGTTCCTGTACAGGAACAAGGGCAGGGTTTTTATTCAAATCTGTTTGTAGTTCCCAAGAAGGAGGGAATTTTCAGACCTATTTTAGACCTCAAGAGTCTAAACAAGTTTCTCAGAATTCCATCTTTCAAGATGGAAACTATTCGTACCATTCTTTCGTTGATCCAGGAAGGTCAATTTATGACAGTGGACTTAAAGGATGCATATCTACATGTTCCTATCCACAGAGACCATCATAAGTTCCTAAGGTTTGCCTTTCTGGACAGACACTTTCAGTTTGTTTCTCTTCCTTTCGGACTGGCCATGACACCCAGAATTTTCACAAAGGTTCTGGGGTCTCTGCTGGCGGTTTTAAGTGCGGTGCATTGCGGTGGCACCTTATCTGGATGATATTCTAATCCAGGCGCCATCTTGTCAACAAGCAAGGTCCCATACCGACATTATACTATCCTTCCTGAGAACTCACGGGTGGAAGGTAAATCTGGAAAAGAGTTCTTTAATCCAGAAAGCATGGGTGACTTTCTTGGGAATTGAAATCGATTCGATCTCCATGAAGATTTTTCTGACAGAGGTCAGGAAATCAAAGATTCTAGATACCTGTCGAGTGCATCAGTCCAATCCTCGGCCGGCAGTGGCCCAGTGCATGGAAGTAATCGGACTGATGGTGGCGGCAATGGACATCATTCATTGCTTCAATGGTGGTTGTCTCTGGATCATCTATCCCAGGGAACATGCTTTCGCAGACCATACTGGGTCATTGTGACAACAGATTCCAGTCATCTAGGGTGGGGAGCTGTCTGGGGTCCTCTAAGGCAGTGTTTTTCAACCAGTGTGCTGTGAGAGATCCTCAGGTGTGCCGCGGCAGACTGACAACAGTGCGGGGGTATCCCTCTTTCAAATTTTGAAATATTGGTAGGTATGTGACAGGCTCATCAGGTATCATTTACAACCATGACATTGACATTCATTCACAGTCAATCATTATGATTTTTTGTGAATGAATGTCAATATGTCATGTATAGTTTGTAGGAGGCATGGCATGACAGCACAGTACAGTGTATATATATCCTGTATTAGGCTACAATGTGTGATTTTGTAAAATTTGGGGATGGTGGTGTGCCACAGAATTTTTTAATGTAAAAAAGTGTGCCACGGCAAAAAAAAGGTTGCAAATCACTGCTCTAAGGGCTCAGGGAGTGTTGACTACGGCGGAGTATGTTCTTCCTATAAACATCCTGGAACTGAGAGCGATTTTCAATGCTCTTCTAGCCTGGCCTCAGTTGGCTTCGGCCCAGTTCCCAGAAGGACAATATATAACGACAGTGGCTTACATCAATCAGGGAGGAACAAGGAGTTCCTTAGTGATGACAGAAGTAGCCAAGATAATCCGGTGGGCGGAAGCCCATTCTTGTCATCTGTCAGAGATCCACATCCCAGGGGTGGACAACTGGGAGGTGGACTTTCTGAGCAGGTAGACATTTCATCCGGGAGAGTGGGAACTCCATCCGGAAGTATTCTCCAACCTGATTCTCAAATGAGGTCGGCCGGAGTTAGATCTCATGGCATCTCGTCAGAATGCCAAGCTCCCGAGATACGGGTCAAGGTCCAGGGATCCTCAGGCGGAGCTGATAGATGCTCTAGCAGTTCCTTGGTCCTTCAGCATAGCATATCTTTTTCCTCCTTTTGCTCTTCTTCCTTGCTCAAATCAAAACAGGAGAAGGCATCAGTGATCCTCATTGCTCCGGCGTGGCCTCGGAGGATTTGGTATGCCGACCTGGTGGACATGTCATCCCTGCCACCTTGGAGACTGCCATTAAGGAAGGATCTTATCATTCAAGGTCCCTTCCTTCATCCAAATCTAGTTTCTCTGAAACTGACTGCTTGGAGATTGAACGCTTCGTACTATCAAAGCTGGGTTTTTCTGATTCGGTCATAGAAACTTTGATTCAGGAGCGTAAACCTGTAACTAGTAAGATTTACTATAAGATATGGCGTAAATATCTTTATTGGTGTGAATCCAAAGGCTACATGGAGTAGAGTTAGGATTCCCAGAATTTTGTCTTTTCTCCAAGAAGGATTGGAGAAGGGTTTATCGGCAAGTTCCCTAAAGGGTCAGATCTCTGCTTATCTATTTTGTTACACAGACGTCTGGTTCCCTGTCTTGTTCCTCCATTATCATCCGTGTACTCTAGCTTTGGTATTGTTATCCCACAAGTAAGGATGATGATCCGTGGACTCATCGTGTCTTTAAAAAGAAAAGAAAATTTATGCTTACCTGATAAATTTGTTTCTTTTTAGACACGATGAGTCCACGGCCTGCCCTGTTTTTTTAAGACAGGTTGTTAATTTTTGTAAACTTCAGACACCTCTGCACCTTGGCTTTTCCTTTCTCTTCCTAACTTCGGTTGAATGACTGGAGTGGGAGGGAAGGGAGGAGCTATTTAACAGCTCTGCTGTGGTGCTCTTTGCCTACTCCTGCTGACCAGGAGGCGATATCCCACAAGTAAGGATGATAATCGGTGGACTCATCGTGTCTAAAAATAAACAAATTTATCAGGTGAGCATAAATGTTCTTTTTTTTCCTCAGTTTGCTGCGGGTTGCAGGACAGGCAGGGCACCTCAGTAATTCTGCTGAGGTTGTAGAGTGTTGCCTGGGGTCTTGATTTTGTAAATTTAAAGGGAACATTTATTTAAGAACGTTTTTTTGGTTCTGTATTATATCCTTTGTATAATGGATCAGGAGGCTGTGTGGTTAAGGAGGCTGTGCAGGATGTTACCTGTAGCTTATGTTTTGATGCCCAGGTGGAACCTCCAGTACCTTTTTGTTATTAATGTAAATGAAAGAACTTTAGCTTATAGAAAATAGACCTTTTGACCCTGAGCCTTCATTGGCTAAGGCGGATGCTGTTCAGGAGCCTCCTGTTTCAGATGTGCCACAGCTTTCTTCTCAAGCGTCCCAATCCTATTCATCTGCACATGCAGTGCTTTGTGTTTCCTCTCATGCTCCGTCTGGAGTTACTTTGCAAGATATTGCTGCCCAGGTTTCTTTTGCTGTATCTGAGGCGCTGTCTGCTTTTCCCATGCTGCAGGGAAAACGCAAAAGGAAATTTAAAGAAACCGTAAGTAAGGTTTCTGATCCTGAAGTGGCTAATCAAAGTATTTCCTCTCAGAAGTCTGAGGATGAAGATTCTTCGGTTGTATCTGAGGGTGAAATTTCGGATTCAGGTAGTATAATTCCTTCTACTGATGCTGAAGTTGTGTGGAAGGCTTTCTCACCTAAGAATTGATTTAAACATTTATTTTTTTCTGTACCTCTGATTTCAAAAATGCTATTAAAAGTACAGATTGGTTTGAACTTCATGTCTCCAAGGATGTTGCTGTTAAGACTCTGCCACAGCTTTCACCTTTTATGTCCCAAGCCTATATGGCGTCACATGCAGTGCCCTGCGGTTCCTCTCAATCTCCTGGAGGAGTGTATTTGCTTACAGGAGTTGCAAGCTCAGGTATCTTCTGCGGTATCTGTGGCTTGGTCTGTTTTCCTTTACTACAGGGAAAAGGCAAGAGGACATTTTAAATCTCAGATATGAGGGTTTCTGATCCACATGCTGCTACGCAGGTTTGTCTTCTTCGAAGTTAGTGAGGAGGATTCGCCGGTAGTTTCTGAGGCTGAAATCTCAGATCTGGACAGTATAATTCCTTCATCTGTTACTGAAGGGGTATCCTTCAGTTGTTTGCTTCAAAGCCTCTTATATTGTCAGGAGGTCTTGGCTGACTGGTTGACACCGATCCCTATCGTTGTCTAACCTTCAGAGTTTTGTGAACTTTATCAGTTCTATATTTTTCTTTCCTCTCTGGAAGGGTTCTAGACGTGCTGTGAGATGTTCACAGGATTGTTATAGAGAATCTGGGGATATTTCTCCCTGTCTCACGTCCTTTTTAGGATTTCCTGTCAATATCTCTCTTGAAATGCACGGTGTCTTTAGTAGAAGGGAACTTTCTACTTTTATTTAGAGAACTTAGATCTCTGCGGAGATAATCTAGTTTTCTCTTGCAAGGTGTATCCAGTCCACGGATTCATCCTTTACTTGTGGGATATTCTCATTCCCTACAGGAAGTGGCAAAGAGAGCACACAGCAAAGCTGTCCATATAGCTCCCCCTCTAGCTCCACCCCCCAGTCATTCTCTTTGCCGGCTCTAAGCACTAGGGTCTCTCTACGGGAGGGTAAAGTGAATGTGGTGTTAGACCATCTTCGAAGAAGGAACGTCTATTACACAATCTTGATGTAGTTCGTGCTTTAAAGTTCTATTTACAAGCAACTAAGGATTTCAGACAAACATCTTCCTTGTTTGTTATCTATTCTGGTAAGAGGAGAGGTCAGAAAGCGACTGCTACCTCTTTCCTTTTGGCTGAAAAGCATCATCCGTTTGGCCTATGAGACTGCTGGCCAGCAGCCTCCTGAAAGAATTACTGCTCATTCTACCAGAGCAGTGGCTTCCACATGGGCTTTCAACAATGAGGCTTCTGTTGAACAGATTTGTAAGGCAGCGACTTGGTCTTCACTGCATACTTTTGCCAAATTTTACAAATTCGATACTTTTGCTTCTTCGGAGGCTATTTTTGGGAGAAAGGTTTTACAAGCAGTGGTGCCTTCCGTTTAAGGTACCTGTCTTGTTCCATCCCTTCATCCGTGTCCTAAAGCTTTGGTATTGGTATCCCACAAGTAAAGGATGAATCCGTGGATTGGATACACCTTGCAAGAGAAAACAGAATTTATGCTTACCTGATAAATTACTTTCTCTTGCGGTGTATCCAGTCCACGGCCCGCCCTGGCATTTAAGTCAGGTAAAATTTTTTTTGTTTAAACTACAGTCACCACTGCACCCTATGGTTTCTCCTTTTTCTTCCTAACCTTTGGTCGAATGACTGGGGGGTGGAGCTAGAGGGGGAGCTATATGGACAGCTTTGCTGTGTGCTCTCTTTGCCACTTCCTGTAGGGAATGAGAATATCCCACAAGTAAAGGATGAATCCGTGGACTGGATACACCGCAAGAGAAAGTAATTTATCAGGTAAGCATAAATTCTGTTTTCTTTCTGACATAGGTAAGAAGCTCGAGGTTTAATTGTTCATTTAGAGCAATGTCTTGTCTTATTAGACTTGCTGTACTAGCCGCCGGGCATTGTGGCTGAAATCTTTGGTCAGCTGAGAAGTCTACCTGTGGTTTAGTGGTACAGCCTAGGCTTTATAGTTCTGCAGTTGCAGATTCAATTATTTCTGTTTCCTCCAAATACACGCTTCTAGTGTCTCCTTTTAAGGAGGAGACCTTCTTTGGGTCATGCCTTTTTGAGTCCAATCTAAGTTTTCCTCCCAGGGGAAGATTCTCTTTCTAGAGAATCTGCAATCCAAGTAGGATGAGAGGCATTCCTTGAACTGGATTCAGGGTCTTCATCTCTGGGAATGACCGTTCCAGTCCCAGTTTGGGAACGGGATATAGGTATTTATCTCATATATTTCAGATTCTGTTCTTTAAAGTAGTATCCTTTCTCCTTTGGTTCTAGTGGACCTGTTCATGACTAACTTAGACTTGAGAGATTTATTGTTCCCTTGATCTGAATCTTCTCTAGTTTTCTTAGTTTGCGCCATCCCAGTCAGACCTTTAGGTCTTGGGATATTGCAAGTGTGTTTTTTATTGTTCAGGTATCATCCTGACTTTGAGCTAACTCTCTTTTAAGGGATCTTGTCCAATCTTCTTTTCCAGGGATGGGAAATGAATCTGGAGAAGAGTTCCCTTGTTCCATCCACAAGGGTAATTTATTTGGGACTACCGCCACAAAACCCTAAATTCACTGATTTTGTTTGATCTTGGATGTTATGCAGGGTCAGGTCTAGTCAGTACCTGGATGGGAGACCGCCTGGGAACACCAGGTGCGGTATGCTTAGACCTTTTTTTTACTCTTTATGTAGGAGATGTCTTTCAGAGGTCAGAAAATCGATGTATTCCTTTTCTCCACTCTGCAGTCTTCTGTCCGGCCAACAGTAAGCTCTAGCGGCTGGTGGATAGCATAGCCATCTTGTAACCAGGAGGTTGGGAGTTTGGATTTAGCTGCAGTTGATATTTCTTCACTTTTCTGTGACTCTGTGTATGGAGGGAATTGGTCTGATGGTATTCCATGGACATCCATTCCTTTTGCTATTTTCCATGACATGGAGAACTTTCGGATCTGTCTTAAAGGATAGATTTAGATCAGATGACAAGAGACATTCTTCCGTAGTATTTTTTCAGGAGTATCTATCTCTGGGTGTGTGCTTCTAGAGATATTCCTGGGTGATGTGACCACGGATGTCAACCAGCTGTGGGCTGGTAAGCTGTCTGGGTCTTGTTTAAGGATTATGGACTCGGAAGTGTCTGCTCTCCTCTTTAAACATCTTGCAATTTGCAAAATTCTCATGACTTTACCTCAGTCGTCCCTAGCTTGGTTCCAGTCGAACAATATCACCTCAAGGGTTTATATCAAATGGTAGGAACCATGTAGCCATGTAGGAGGTGAGGAGACCCTCACATGGGGGATTTCAGGAGTTGGCTTCTGTGGGCGTTTTGACAGAACGCCAAGTTTCGAAGGTACGGTTTATGGTCATGTGATCCGCAGACCGTCCTGAAGATGGTCTGACGTTTTTCTTGAATTTCAGTCTTGCATACTTTTTTCCCTCTGTTTGTTCTCTTTCCACAAGTCATTACTCGTATTTACAGGTGAGAGTGGCGGTGATTTTATTAGCCCCTGCGTGGCCTCGCAGGGTCTGGTATGCAGACCTAGTGGAAATTTCGTCTCTCCACCTCGGAGACTACCTCTGAGGATGGACTTCTGATTCTTGGTCTTTTCCTTCATCTAAGTTTCTGAAGCCGACTGCTTGAAGATTGGAAAAAAATGGAATCGTCAGTTTCCAGAGGGTGCGCTGGTGCTTTGGTGTTGATTGCAGAACTAGGACGCCGAACTCGATGGCCGCACTCCCAAAAGTAATCCGGATGGATTCCTGACTGGAAAGGGGAGAGAGAAGAGAGGCGCCAAACATAAAACAGTATTGTCGGCCCAACAGGAATGGGCTCACAAAGCTTCCCCCCGTAATACTGGATACTCACTGCTTGAAGATTGGACGCTTAGTTTTGTCTTTTATCCTTTCTCTAGGGTGGTCTGGAGAAGGGTTTGTCAGTCAGTATCCTGAATGGTCAGTTTTATGCTTTGTCTATTTTGCTACATAAGCATCTGGTGGACGTGCCAGATGTGCAATCTTTTTGTCTGGCACTGGTCTACATCAGGCCTGTGTTTAAGTCGGTTGCTCCCCCTTAGGGTTTTACCCTTGTACTTAAATTTTTGCAGTAGGCTCTGTTTGAGATATAGATATTAAGTTGTTATCTTGGAAGGTTTTTTTTTTCTCATTGCTATCTTTTCTGCTCGGAGAGTTTCAGAGCTCTGTTTTGCAGTGTGATTCGCCTTATCTTACCTTTCATGCAGTTAAGGCGGTTATTCATACTAATTAGGTTTTCTTCCTAAGTGGTTTCTGATATATTAATCAGAAAATTGTTGTTTCTTCTCATAAGGAACGTTTGTTGCACAACTTTAATGTTGTGCGTGCTTTTATTGTCTATCTACAGGCGACTAAGGATTGTCGCCAGTCTGCTGTTTTGTTTCTCTGGGAAACATAAAGGTCAGAAAGCTTCAGCTACTTCTCTTTCTCTTTGGTTGAGTAGTATGATGTGTTTGGTTAATGAGACTGCTGGACAGCAGCCTCCTGAGAGAATTTCAGCTCATTTCACTAGGGCTGTCCCTTCTTCTTGGACTTTCAAGAAGGACTTTTCTGTAGAACATATTTGCAAGGCTGCACCTTGGTCCTCTCTGCAAACTTTTTCCAAATTTGATATTTTTGTCTCAGCTGAGGCTGCTTTTGGGAGAAAGGTTCTTCATGCAGTGGTGCCTTCTGTTTAGGTCACCTGTCTTGTCCCTCCCTAATCATCTGTGTCCTCTAGCTTGGGTATTGGTTCCCACTAGTAATTGATGATTCCGTGGACTCA
>NW_026511326.1:7500-15000 GCF_027579735.1 Bombina bombina | reverse complement strand
CACAACCCAAACCAGCCTGGAAACCGATGCAAGGCTGGAACAAGGGTAAGCAGGCCAAGAAGCCTGCCGCTGCTAACAAAACAGCATGAAGGAGTAGCCCCCGATCCAGGACCGGATCTAGTGGGGGGCAGACTCTCTCTCTTTGCTCAGGCTTGGGCAAGAGATGTTCAGGATCCCTGGGCGCTAGAAATAGTTTCTCAGGGTTATCTCCTGGAATTCAGGGAACTACCCCCAAGGGGAAGGTTCCACATGTGTCACTTATCCTCAAACCAAATAAAGAGACAGGCATTCTTACATTGTTTAGAAGACCTGTTAAAGATGGGAGTGATACACCCAGTTCTAATAAAGGAACAAGGAATGGGATTTTATTCCAATCTGTTCGTAGTTCCCAAAAAACAGGGAACTTTCAGACCAATTTTGGATTTGAAGATCCTAAACAAATTTCTCAGGGTACCATCGTTCAAGATGGAAACCATTCGAACGATTCTACCCACTATCCAGGAAAGTCAATTTATGACTACCGTGGATCTAAAGGATGCGTACCTACATATTCCTATCCACAAAGAACATCATCAGTTCCTAAGGTTCGCCTTTCTGGACAAGCATTACCAGTTGGTGGCCCACCCATTCGGGTTAGCCACTGCTCCAAGGATTTTCACAAAGGTACTAGGGTCCCTTCTAGCGGTTCTAAGACCGAGGGGCATTGCAGTAGTACCTTACTTGGACGACATTCTAATACAAGCGTCGTCTCTGTCAAAAGCAAAGGCTCATACAGACATCGTTCTGGCCTTTCTCAGATCACACGGATGGAAGGTGAACATAGAAAAAAGTTCTCTGTCTCCGTCGACAAGAGTTCCCTTCTTGGGAACAATAATAGATTCCTTAGAAATGAGGATTTTTCTGACAGAGGTCAGAAAATCAAAACTTCTAAGCACTTGTCAAGTTCTTCATTCTGTTCCTCGTCCTTCCATAGCGCAGTGCATGGAAGTAGTAGGGTTGATGGTTGCAGCAATGGACATAGTTCCTTTTGCACGAATTCATCTAAGACCATTACAACTGTGCATGCTCAAACAGTGGAATGGGGATTATACAGACTTGTCTCCAATGATTCAAGTAGATCGGAAGACCAGAGATTCACTCCGTTGGTGGCTGACCCTGGACAATCTATCCCAGGGAATGAGCTTCCGCAGACCAGAGTGGGTCATTGTCACGACCGACGCCAGTCTAGTGGGCTGGGGCGCGGTCTGGGAATCCCTGAAAGCTCAGGGTCTATGGTCTCGGGAAGAGTCTCTTCTTCCGATAAACATTCTGGAACTGAGAGCGATATTCAATGCTCTCAGGACTTGGCCTCAACTAGCAAAGGCCAGATTCATAAGATTCCAATCAGACAACATGACGACCGTTGCGTATATCAATCATCAGGGGGGAACAAGGAGTTCCCTGGCGATGAAAGAAGTGACCAAAATAATTCAATGGGCAGAGGATCACTCCTGCCACCTGTCTGCGATCCACATCCCAGGTGTGGAAAACTGGGAGGCGGATTATCTGAGTCGTCAGACATTCCATCCGGGGGAGTGGGAACTCCACCCGGAGATCTTTGCCCAAATAACTCTATTATGGGGCATTCCAGACATGGATCTGATGGCGTCTCGTCAGAACTTCAAGGTTCCTTGCTACGTGTCCAGATCCAGGGATCCCAAGGCGACTCTAGTAGATGCACTAGTAGCCCCTTGGACCTTCAACCTAGCTTATGTATTTCCACCGTTTCCTCTCATTCCCAGGCTGGTAGCCAGGATCAACCAGGAGAGGGCCTCTGTGATCTTGATAGCTCCTGCGTGGCCACGCAGGACTTGGTATGCAGATCTGGTGAATATGTCATCGGTTCCACCATGGAAGCTACCTTTGAGACAGGACCTTCTTGTTCAGGGTCCATTCGAACATCCAAATCTGGTTTCCCTCCAGCTGACGGCTTGGAGATTGAACGCTTGATTCTATCGAAGCGTGGGTTTTCAGATTCCGTGATAGATACTCTGGTTCAGGCCAGAAAACCGGTAACTAGAAAGATTTACCATAAGATATGGAAAAGATATATCTGTTGGTGTGAATCCAAAGGATTCCCATGGAATAAGATAAAAATTCCTAGGATTCTCTCCTTTCTACAAGAAGGTTTGGAGAAAGGATTATCTGCAAGTTCTCTAAAGGGACAGATCTCTGCTTTATCTGTCTTACTACACAAAAGACTGGCAGCTGTGCCAGATGTTCAAGCATTTGTTCAGGCTCTGGTTAGGATCAAGCCTGTTTACAGACCTTTGACTCCTCCTTAGAGTCTAAATCTAGTTCTTTCAGTTCTTCAAGGAGTTCCGTTTGAACCTTTACATTCCATAGATATTAAGTTACTATCTTGGAAAGTTTTGTTTTTGGTTGCTATTTCTTCTGCTAGAAGAGTTTCTGAGTTATCTGCTCTGCAGTGTTCTCCGCCCTATCTGGTGTTCAATGCAGATAAGGTTGTTTTGCGTACTAAGCCTGGTTTTCTTCCAAAGGTTGTTTCTAACAAAAATATTAACTAGGAGATAGTTGTACCTTCTTTGTGTCCGAATCCAGTTTCAAAGAAGGAACGTTTGTTACACAATTTGGACGTAGTCCGTGCTCTAAAATTCTATTTAGAGGCTACAAAGGATTTTAGACAAACATCTTCTTTGTTTGTTGTTTATTCTGGTAAAAGGAGAGGTCAAAAAGCGACTTCTACCTCTCTTTCCTTTTGGCTTTAAAGCATCATCCGATTGGCTTATGAGACTGCCGGACGGCAGCCTCCTGAAAGAATCACAGCTCACTCCACTAGGGCTGTGGCTTTCACATGGGCCTTCAAGATCGAGGCTTCTGTTGACCAGATATGTAAGGCAGCGACTTGGTCTTCACTGCACACTTTTGCCAAATTTTACAAATTTGATACTTTTGCTTCTTCGGACGCTATTTTTGGGAGAAAGGTTTTGCAAGCCGTGGTGCCTTCCGTTTAGGTAACCTGATTTGCTCCCTCCCTTCATCCGTGTCCTAAAGCTTTAGTATTGGTTCCCACAAGTAAGGATGACGCCGTGGACCGGACACACCAATGTTGGAGAAAACAGAATTTATGCTTACCTGATAAATTACTTTCTCCAACGGTGTGTCCGGTCCACGGCCCGCCCTGGTTTTTTAATCAGGTCTGATGAATTATTTTCTCTAACTACAGTCACCACGGTACCATATGGTTTCTCCTATATTTTTCCTCCTGTCCATCGGTCGAATGACTGGGGTGGGCGGAGCCTAGGAGGGACTATATGGCCAGCTTTGCTGGGACTCTTTGCCATTTCCTGTTGGGGAAGAGATATTCCCACAAGTAAGGATGACGCCGTGGACCGGACACACCGTTGGAGAAAGTAATTTATCAGGTAAGCATAAATTCTGTTTTTCACTTTCCTTTAACAACATATCTTGCGATCCTATGCCTCTTTCAGTTGGAGTACCGCAAGGCTCTGTCTTGGGTCCCTTGCTTTTCTCTCTCTATACATCCTCCCTTGGAAAACTTATAGCCTCCTTTGGATTCCAGTACAACTTATATGCTGATGATACCCAAATATCTTTCCTCTCCTGATATCTCTCCCTCTTTACTCAACCAGATTTCCAACTGTGCCTCTGCAATTTACTCTTGGATGTCTTCACACTACCTCCAACTCAATCTGTCCAAAACTGAGCTGCTTCTTATTCCCCCCTCTTCGAGACATCCAACACCTGACATTTCTCTGACAGTTGAAGACTCTATTCTCAACACCTCACCCCAGGTTCGCTGTCTTGGGGTCACACTAGACTCAAAGCTCACATTCAACCCACATATACAAGCGCTTACCAAATCCTGCCGTTCACACCTACGCAACATTTCCAGAATTTGTCCCTTCCCTACTCAAAAAAACCACAAAAATACTTATTCATTCCCTCATTTTTTATTTTTTTTAAAATAATTTTTTATTGAGTTTATGCAGTTAGAAAATATACAATGATAAGTATACAACAATTAATGCTCTTAAATAGTTTGTCATTAAACATTTTCAAATACATAAAGGCAATAAGAATCAAAAACATCAAAAAGTACAGCAATGCCTGACAGCAACTTAGCTTCTTAAACCTCGAGTTTTTATGGATATATTAGCAAGATTGGCTGACTAGTTAGAAGGCCTCTCATGGACCTATCAGCTATAAGGGAATAGAATAACATATGATAGTCAGATCTGCTGCCTCTGAAGGGCCTAAGATTAGCATATGGTACAAATGTTATATGGGGGGGAAGGGATTTCAGCGGGCGAGAGACGCTTATTAAATGGGGGGGAAGATGGAGGACGGAGCCAAATAGAAGCAACATTTGTGAACAATGGTTAGGTATAAAATCTTATTGTTGTCTGGGGGGCAAATATAGGGCAAGATTTCGGTAAGAGTCCCATGGCATTTGGTATGCTTAAGATTTATAAACACTTAAGTGATAGTGCACTATGGGGAAGTTTGGGGCTGACATGTAAGTTGATATAAGACTAGGGATATATACTGGATTTATCTATAGTAGTTTCAACCAAGACCTATCAATCTATATAGTGAATAGTGTGTTGTACTTAGGCCGTTAGATTAGGAAGACAATTAATAAACATATATACACGTAGTAATACACACATCTTGTAGCTAGGGAGAAAGAAATCATTGTCATGATAACAGAAAATATGTACATGTGGATATCTGACTTTGCCACAATATAACTAGTATCATCGACATGAGCTAAATGACTAGCGAAATATAAGAATAACATATTTCTGAGAATCTGCAGTAGGGAAAACATTATCAGATGAGATAGCCAGAACAGAGTAGCAAAAATGAAGAATACCGCTAACTACCATTATATATAATATGTTCGACTAGCAGGTAATCAATATGGATTAATGATGACACCAATATAGAAGGGTCACAACCCCTGGAATAAGCACCTTTCACAGCTGTAAGGAGATGTAAGATATTTGAGGATAACTGTGTACCTTATAGTGATGAGACATAGTCAAGCTATTATACAAATAAATGCATCCGAGTTGTGCAATAATACAGGGTCGTAGAACCTTGTAGCAAGGATTATAACATAGCGATTGATAGGGAGAGGCACTACTGTGAAATATTATCACCTAGGTATGTAATTTTTATGCTATTGTGAGTTAGATATGTAAGATGACATATATGGCCCTGAGTCACGTAGAATATAAAATGTTATATACATTATTCATAAACTAGCTTGGAGCCTGCAAACTTACCACATTCAAAATATAACATTCATCTAAAAGTTTACATTGCAGACAACTTCAAACTTATTAGAACAATTCCCCCAGAACTATAAAAAAAGAAAGCTATTCTGTTATCCATACAGATTACTTAGTCATATCACAAACATATCTTTACATGAACTTTTGGTAGGTTAAACATGTATAAAACCTGACGAGGTAAAATTGTACTTCGGTTATGAGCAATTACAATCTGATAACGGAAGAGTTATGAGCAATTACAATCTGATACTAACGCACACCAAACTATATAATGAAGGGCTGCCTTACAAAAGTTAGCATGCGCAACTTAACAAGCTTATGTACAAATATGATAAAGTACAGTGTGGGAAGGAGACATCATAATAGCTGTGTGGTAGAAATAATATACTATGGTATGCTAAAAGTGCTTAATATGTTCTAAGGGGTGACCCTTTATATGAAAATGATGTAGAACTATACAATGCTAAAAAAACATGTAAGATTAGGGTTATGGAATAAAAACAAATCAAATGGTACAAAGTGAAAAATAAACTCAGTGAGCATTTAGATTGGGCTAATAACAGGAGTCTCTCCATAAATTTTAACTTTATAAAGACGTCTAAAAGTATATAGTATAAAGTATGTCTAGTATGGACTATCTAAATTTATAAACTTGCAGGAATATATAGATATAGGTCTCCAAACAATAGCAAGTAAGAGAACAAATATCAGTAATGCAACTGTAAAGTGATATTTAACTAGAGAATGAACACATAAAATCAAACAGAGAAACTAGTATCATTTGGTGTAGTAAATATAAGCTATCCTGTAGTCCACTTTATCTAATATAGGAGCCCAACCAAAATGTCAGCCTATGCCTCCCTTAAGCAATTGATGAGTACAAAGAGCATTGATGAGCTCAGCTGGAGACTGTAAACCACTAATCAAGTAGGTTGCAGCGCAGTTCTGGAAGCCATGTAAAACAGAAACTCCAGCAGCCGTGTGGATCCGGGTATGGGAGCCGAGACCAAGAGGCTGTTAGCCTCTCCTTTACAGGGGACGTTGAGGCAAGATCACGGACTCCCTGCACAGGGTTCACATCTAGAGGCGGCAGCCACCAAGAGTCAATCGCCTCCACCGGACCCGCCGATCCGACAACACAGGCAACAGACTCTAGGGCACGACACCAAACCGGAGCCAATGTTCCCGCTCTCCACATGCGTAGGTAAACCACCAATAAGCGGCAAACAATCAGCAGGTAGCCGGGTGATGTTTCTGGGAGATAACTCAGTCCCATATGGATGTAGCAAATCAGCACTCCACCTTGTTGCAACTATCGGCGCTACACACAGGGTTGGAAGTAAGTGGGTGAGATTTCATGAGGATCTGTGATGTGCTCACTTTCCGCTCTAGAGGGATAATCTCATCTGCTTTCTTTGTGAGCGAGGTTAGCTGCAGGGAAAGTTCCTTGTGTTCTAAAGACTCTTGTTCCCAGTAGTAAGTGTCTAGCCCAGAAAATAGAGCTTTTGCCTGAAGCTGGGAGGACTCGCTGATCCCCTCAGGGTTTATGGTAGTCACCATTTTAAATGTTAGGTTCTCCATTCCATGCTGATCCCCGAGTACGAGCGTTAGATCCATAAAGTTGTAATCCATTTTCTCCTCTAAATTGTCCAGCAGGGCTTTCATCTGTATGTAGAAATCCTCCATACTTGGTTTGTATTATTTAGGCTATAGATCATAGAAATACTTCTGCCTCGTGGTTAGTTCAACTGATACAGGGCCAAGCATATATCGTAGTGGATGCAAAAACTTTGTTAGCTTAGGCTGCAAAAAGGCTGCTCCACTTCCCTATAAGTATAGATTAAGGATTTAGGTGGAAAGTATAGGTTATGCTCTCTATAAAGCTAGACATTTGCTAATTTTGCAAGCGCTCAAAAACTGTGCGTCCTGTCTCTTCAGTGGTTAGCTCTGCCCCCTCATTTTGTCATGCATTGATTACTGCAACCTACTCCTAAATGGCCTTCCAAAACACTGCCTCTCCTCCCTTCAATCTATTATGAATGCTTCAGCTAGACTCATCCACCTAAGTCGCTGATCTACATCAGCTACTCCGCGCTACCAGTCTTTACACTAGCTCCCCATACACTCCAGAATACAGTTTTAAGTATTTACCCTAACTTACAAAGCACTAAACAGT
>NW_026511325.1:39817-59851 GCF_027579735.1 Bombina bombina | reverse complement strand
ATTACAACCCCTTGCATGTATCGCGCCGATTACGGCTGCGGCAGCATTTTGGATTGAGTCGCTTGAAGAGAACCTTAGTTCATCTACGCTAGACGACATTACGGACAGGCTTAGAGTCCTTAAACTAGCTAATTCCTTCATTTCGGAGGCCGTAGTACATTTAACCAAACTTACGGCTAAGAACTCAGGATTCGCCATACAGGCACGTAGGGCGCTGTGGCTAAAATCCTGGTCAGCTGATGTTACTTCTAAGTCCAAATTACTTAATATACCTTTCAAGGGGCAGTCTTTATTTGGGCCCGGTTTGAAAGAGATTATCGCTGACATTACAGGAGGTAAGGGCCACGCCCTACCTCAAGACAAAGCCAAAGCTAAGGCTAGACAGTCTAATTTTCGTCCCTTTCGGAACTTTAAAACAGGAGCAGCATCAACCTCCACTGCACCAAAACAGGAAGGAACTGTTGCTCGTTACAGGCAAGGCTGGAAGCCTAACCAGTCCTGGAACAAGAGCAAGCAGGCCAGGAAACCTGCTGCTGCCCCAAAGACAGCATGAACCGAGAGCCCCCGATCCGGGACCGGATCTAGTGGGGGGCAGACTCTCTCTCTTCGCCCAGGCCTGGGCAAGAGATGTTCAGGATCCCTGGGCTCTAGAGATCATATCACAGGGATACCTTCTAGACTTCAAATTATCTCCCCCAAGAGGGAGATTTCATCTGTCAAGGTTGTCAACAAACCAGATAAAGAAAGAAGCGTTTCTACGCTGCGTACAAGATCTGTTATTAATGGGAGTGATCCATCCGGTTCCGCGGTCGGAACAAGGACAAGGGTTCTACTCAAACCTGTTTGTGGTTCCCAAAAAAGAGGGAACTTTCAGGCCAATCTTAGATTTAAAGACTCTAAACAAATTCCTAAGAGTTCCATCGTTCAAAATGGAAACTATTCGGACAATCTTACCCATGATCCAAGAGGGTCAGTACATGACCACAGTGGATTTAAAGGATGCTTACCTTCACATTCCGATCCACAAAGATCATCACCGGTATCTAAGGTTTGCCTTCTTAGACAGGCACTACCAGTTTGTAGCTCTTCCATTCGGGTTGGCTACGGCTCCAAGAATCTTCACAAAGGTTCTGGGTGCCCTTCTAGCGGTACTAAGACCGCGAGGGATTTCGGTAGCTCCGTACCTAGACGACATTCTAATTCAAGCTTCAAGCTTTCAAACTGCCAAGTCTCATACAGAGTTAGTTCTGGCATTTCTAAGGTCGCATGGATGGAAAGTGAACGAAAAGAAGAGTTCTCTCTTTCCTCTCACAAGAGTTCCATTCTTGGGGACTCTTATAGATTCTGTAGAAATGAAGATTTACCTGACAGAAGACAGGTTAACAAGGCTTCAAAATGCATGCCGCGTCCTTCATTCCATTCAACACCCGTCAGTAGCTCAATGCATGGAGGTGATCGGCTTAATGGTAGCGGCAATGGACATAGTACCTTTTGCACGCCTACACCTCAGACCGCTGCAATTATGCATGCTAAGTCAGTGGAATGGGGATTACTCAGATTTGTCCCCTACTCTGAATCTGGATCAAGAGACCAGAAATTCTCTTCTATGGTGGCTTTCTCGGCCACATCTGTCCAGGGGGATGCCATTCAGCAGGCCGGACTGGACAATTGTAACAACAGACGCCAGCCTACTAGGTTGGGGCGCTGTCTGGAATTCTCTGAAGGCTCAGGGACAATGGAATCAGGAGGAGAGTCTCCTACCAATAAACATCTGGAATTGAGAGCAGTTCTCAATGCCCTTCTGGCTTGGCCCCAGTTAACAACTCGGGGGTTCATCAGGTTTCAGTCGGACAACATCACGACTGTAGCTTACATCAACCATCAGGGAGGGACAAGAAGCTCCCTAGCAATGATGGAAGTATCAAAGATAATTCGCTGGGCAGAGTCTCACTCTTGCCACCTGTCAGCAATCCACATCCCGGGAGTGGAGAACTGGGAGGCGGATTTCTTGAGTCGCCAGACTTTTCATCCGGGGGAGTGGGAACTTCATCCGGAGGTCTTTGCCCAAATACTTCGACGTTGGGGCAAACCAGAGATAGATCTCATGGCGTCTCGCCAGAACGCCAAACTTCCTCGCTACGGGTCCAGATCCAGGGATCCGGGAGCAGTTCTGATAGATGCTTTGACAGCACCTTGGAACTTCAGGATGGCTTATGTGTTTCCACCCTTCCCGCTGCTTCCTCGATTGATTGCCAAAATCAAACAGGAGAGAGCATCAGTAATTCTAATAGCACCTGCATGGCCACGCAGGACTTGGTATGCAGATCTAGTGGACATGTCATCCTGTCCGCCTTGGTCTCTACCTCTAAGACAGGACCTTCTGATACAGGGTCCATTCAAACATCAAAATCTAACTTCTCTGAAGCTGACTGCTTGGAAATTGAACGCTTGATTTTATCAAAACGTGGTTTTTCTGAGTCGGTTATTGATACCCTAATTCAGGCTAGGAAGCCTGTTACCAGAAGGATTTACCATAAAATATGGCGGAAATACCTATACTGGTGCGAATCCAAAGGTTACTCCTGGAGTAAGGTTAGGATCGCTAGGATACTGTCTTTTCTACAAGAAGGTTTAGAAAAGGGTTTATCAGCTAGTTCATTAAAGGGACAGATTTCAGCTCTGTCCATCTTGTTACACAGACGTCTGTCAGAAAACCCAGACGTCCAGTCCTTTTGTCAGGCTTTAGCTAGGATCAAGCCTGTGTTTAAAGCTGTTGCTCCACCATGGAGTTTAAACTTAGTTCTTAACGTTTTACAGGGTGTTCCGTTTGAACCCCTTCATTCCATTGATATAAAAATGTTATCTTGGAAAGTTCTGTTTTTAATGGCTATTTCCTCGGCTCGAAGAGTCTCTGAGTTATCAGCCTTACATTGTGATTCCCCTTATCTGATTTTTCACTCAGACAAGGTAGTTCTGCGTACTAAACCTGGGTTCTTACCTAAGGTAGTCACTAACAGGAACATCAATCAAGAGATTGTTGTCCCATCCTTGTGTCCAAATCCTTCTTCAAAGAAGGAACGTCTTTTACACAATCTGGATGTAGTTCGTGCCCTCAAGTTCTACTTGCAGGCAACTAAAGATTTTCGCCAAACTTCTTCCTTGTTTGTCGTTTACTCTGGACAGAGGAGAGGTCAAAAAGCTTCTGCTACCTCTCTCTCCTTTTGGCTTCGTAGCATAATACGTTTAGCCTATGAGACTGCTGGACAGCAGCCTCCTGAAAGAATTACAGCTCACTCCACTAGAGCTGTGGCTTCCACTTGGGCCTTTAAGAATGAGGCCTCTGTTGAACAGATTTGCAAGGCTGCAACTTGGTCTTCACTTCATACTTTTTCCAAATTTTACAAATTTGACACTTTTGCTTCTTCGGAGGCTATTTTTGGGAGAAAGGTTCTTCAGGCAGTGGTTCCTTCTGTATAATGAGCCTGCCTTTCCCTCCCGTCATCCGTGTACTTTTGCTTTGGTATTGGTATCCCAGAAGTAATGATGACCCGTGGACTGATCACACATAACAGAAGAAAACATAATTTATGCTTACCTGATAAATTCCTTTCTTCTGTTGTGTGATCAGTCCACGGCCCGCCCTGTTTTTAAGGCAGGTAAATATCTTTTAAATTATACTCCAGTCACCACTTCACCCTTGGTTACTCCTTTCTCGTTGATTCTTGGTCGAATGACTGGGACTGACGTAGAGGGGAGGAGCTATATGCAGCTCTGCTGGGTGAATCCTCTTGCATTTCCTGTTGGGGAGGAGTTATATCCCAGAAGTAATGATGACCCGTGGACTGATCACACAACAGAAGAAAGGAATTTATCAGGTAAGCATAAATTATGTTTTTACATGCAGTATAGCAGCATTTTACCTGCAGTATAGCAGTATTTTACATGCAGTATAGCAGCATTTTACATGCAGTATAGCAGTATGTTACATGCAGTATAGCAGTATTTTACATGCAGTATAGCAGCATTTTACATGCAGTATAGCAGTATTTATATGCAGTATAGCAGCATTTTACATGCAGTATAGCAGTATTTTACATGCAGTATAGCAGCATTTTACATTTTACATGCAGTAAAGCAGTATTTTACATGCAGTGTAGCAGTATTTTACATGCAGTATAGCAGCATTTTACATGCAGTATAGCAGTATGTTACATGCAGTATAGCAGCATTTTACATGCAGTATAGCAGTATTTTACATGCAGTATAGCAGTATTTTACATTCAAGTAGTAGCAGTGATTTTACATGCAGTATAGCATATTTTACATGCAGTATAGCAGCATTTTACATGCAGTATAGCAGTATTTTACATGGCAGTATAGGCAGCATTTTACGATGCAGTATAGCAGTATGTTACAGCAGTATAGCAGTATTTTACATGCAGTATAGCAGTATGTTACATGCAGTATAGCAGCATATACATGCAGTATAGCAGCATTTTACCTGCAGTATAGCAGTATTTACATGCAGTATAGCATCATTTTACATGCAGTATAGGCAGTTATTTTACATGCAGTATAGCAGCATTTTACATGGCAGTATAGCAGTATTTTACATGCAGTATAGCAGCATTTTACATGCAGTATAGCAGCATTTTACATGCAGGTATAGCAGTATTTTACATGCAGTAAGCTCAAGTTTTACATGCAGTTATAGCAGTATTTTACATGCAGTATAGCAGCAGTTTTACTGCAGTATAGCAGGAATTTACATGCAGTATAGCAGTATTTTACATGCAGTATAGCAGCATTTTACATGCAGTATAGCAGTATTTTACATGCAGTATAGCAGCAGTTTACATGCAGTATTAGCAGTATTTTACATGCAGTATAGGCAGCATTTTAGCAATTTTACATGCAGTAAAGCAGTATTTTACATGCAGTGAAGCAGCTATTTTACATGCAGTATAGCAGTATTTTACATGCAGTATAGCAGTAGCATTTTACATGCAGTATAGCAGTATTTTACATGCAGTATATGCAGTATTTTACATGCAGTATAGCAGTGTTTTACATGCTGTATAGCAGGCATTTTACATGCAGTATAGCAGTCATTTTTACATGCAGTATAGCAGTATTTTACATGCAGTATAGCAGTATTTTACATGCAGTATAGCAGCATTTAACATGCAGTATAGCATGTATTTTACATGGCAGTATAGCAGCATTTTACATGCAGCATAGCAGTAGATTTACATGCAGCTATAGCAGTATTTTACATGCAGCTATAGCAGTATTTTACATGCAGTATAGCAGCATTATTTACATGCAGTATAGCAGTATTTTACATGCAGTGTAGCAGCATTTTACATGCAGTATAGCAGTATTTTACATGCAGTATAGCAGCATTTTACATGCTGTAAAGCAGTATGTTACATGCGGTATAGCAGTATTTTACAAGCAGTATAGCATTATTTTACATGCAGTATAGCAGTATGTTACATGCAGTATAGCAGCATTTTACATGCAGTATAGCAGTATTTTAAATGCAGTATAGCAGTATTTTACATGCAGTATAGCAGCATTTTACATGCAGTATAGCAGTATTTACATGCAGTATAGCAATATTTTACATGCAGTATAGCAGGATTTTACATGCAGTATAGCAGTATTTTACATGCAGTATAGCATCATTTTACATGCAGTATAGCAGTATTTTACATGCAGTATAGCAGTAGCATTTTACATGCAGTATAGCAGTATTTTACATGCAGTATAGCAGTATTTTACATGCAGTATAGCAGTATTTACATGCAGTATAGCAGTATTTTACATGCAGTATAGCATCATTTTACATGCAGTATAGCAGTATTTTACATGCAGTATAGCAGCATTTTACATGCAGTATAGCAGTATTTTACATGCAGTATAGCAGCATTTTACATGCAGTATAGCAGTATTTTACATGCAGTATAGCATCATTTTACCTTTTACATGCAGTATAGCAGTATTTACATGTAGTATAACAGTATTTTACAATGCAGCATATCAGTAGCATTTTACATGCAGTATAGCAGTATTTTACATGCAGTATAGCAGTATTTTACATGCAGTATAGCAGTATTTTACATGCAGTATAGCAGCATTTTACATGCAGTATAGCAGTATTTTACATGCAGTATAGCAGTATTTTACATGCAGTATAGCAGCATTTTACATGCAGTATAGCAGTATGTTACATGCAGTATAGCAGCATTTTACATGCAGTATAGCAGTATTTTACATGCAGTATAGCAGCATTTTACATGCAGTATAGCAGGATTTTACATGCAGTATAGCAGGATTTCTTTACATGCAGTATAGCAGCATTTACATGCAGTAGTAGCAGGTATTTTACATGCAGTATAGCAGCATTTTACATGCAGTATAGCAGGATTTTACATGCAGTATAGCAGTATTTTACATGCAGTATAGCATCATTTTACATGCAGTATAGCAGGAATTTTACATAATGCAGTATAGCAGTATTTTACAGCAGTATAGCAGTAGCATTTAACATGCAGTATAGCAGTAGTTTTACATGCAGTATAGCAGGTATTTTACATGCAGTATAGCAGATATTTTACATGCAGTATAGCAGATATTTTTACATGCAGTATAGCAGTATTTACATGCAGTATAGCAGCATTTTACATGCAGTATAGCAGCATTTTACATGCAGTATAGCAGTATTTTACATGCAGTATAGCAGTATTTTACATGCAGTATAGCATCATTTTACATGCAGTATAGCAGTATTTTACATGTAGTATAGCAGTATTTTACATGCAGTATAGCAGCATTTTACATGCAGTATAGCAGGATTTTACATGCAGTATAGCAGTATTTTACATGCAGTATAGCAGCATTTTACCTTTTACATGCAGTATAGCAGTCTTTTAAATGCAGTGTAGCAGCATTTTACATGCAGTTTAGCAGTATTACATGCAGTTAGCAGTATTTTACATGCAGTGTAGCAGCATTTTACATGCAGTATAGCAGCATTTTACATGCAGTATAGCAGTTTTTACATCAGTTATAGCAGTAGACATTTTACATCAGTATAGCATTATTTTACATGCAGTATAGTATCATTTTACATGCAGTATAGGGCAGTATTTACATGCAGTATAGCAGTATTTTACATACAGTAGAGCAGCATTTTACATGCAGTATAGCAGCATTTTACATGCAGTATAGCAGTATTTTACATGCAGGTATAGGCAGCATTTTACATGCATTATAGCAGTATGTTAACATGCAGTATAGCAGTAAGTTTACATGCAGTATAAGCAGTATTTTACATTGCAGTTATAGCAGCATTTTACATGCAGTATAGCATCATTTTACATGGCAGTATAGCAGTATTTTACAATGCAGTATAAGCAGCATTTTACATGCAGTATAGCATCATTTACATGCAGTATAGCATCATTTTACATGCAGTATAGCAGTATTTTACATGCAGTATAGCAGTCATTTTACATGCAGTATAGCAGTATGTTTACATGCAGTATAGCAGCATTTTACATGCATATAGCAGTATTATTACATGCAGTATAGCAGCATTTTACATGCAGTATAGCAGGATTTTACATGCAGTATAGCAGTATTTTACGATGCAGTATAGCACATTTTACATGCAGTATAGCAGTATTTTACATGCAGTATAGCAGCATTTTACAAAGCAGTATAGCAGTATGTTACATGCAGGTATAGCAGTAGTTTTACATGCAGTATAGTAGTATGTTTACATGCAGTATAGGCAGCATTTTACATGCAGTATAGCAGCATTTTACATGCAGTATAGCAGTATTTTACATGCAGTATAGCAGCATTTTACATGCAGTATAGCAGTATGTTACATGCAGTATAGCAGTATTTTACATGCAGTATAGCAGTATGTTACATGCAGTATAGCAGCATTTTACATGCAGTATAGCAGCATTTTACATGCAGTATAGCAGTATTTTACATGCAGTATAGCAGCATTTTACCTGCAGTATAGCAGTATTTTACATGCAGTATAGCAGCATTTTACATGCAGTATAGCAGTATGTTACATGCAGTATAGCAGTATTTTACATGCAGTATAGCAGCATTTTACATGCAGTATAGCAGTATTTTACATGCAGTATAGCAGCATTTTACATGCAGTATAGCAGTATTTTACATGCAGTATAGCAGCATTTTACATTTTACATGCAGTATAGCAGTATTTTACATGCAGTGTAGCAGCATTTTACATGCAGTATAGCAGTATTACATGCAGTTAGCAGTATTTTACATGCAGTATAGCAGTATTTTACATGCAGTATAGCAGTGTTTTACAATGCATGTATAGCAGCATTTTACATGCAGGTATAGCATCTTTTTACATGCAGTATAGCATATTTTTACATGCAGTATAGCAGTAATTTACATTCAGTATAGCAGCATTTTACATGCAGTATAGCAGTATTTTACATGCTGTATAGCAGCATTTTACATGCAGCATAGCAGTATTTTACATGCAGCATAGGCAGGATTTTACATGCAGTATAGCAGTATTTTACATGCAGTATAGGCAGCATTTTACATGCAGTATAAGCAGTATTTTACATGCAGGGTAGCAGCATTTTACATGCAGTATAGCATATTTTACATGCATTATAGCAGAATTTATACATGCAGTATAGCAGCATTTTACATGCAGTAAAGCAGAATTTTACATGCAGTATAGCAGCATTTTACATGCAGTATAGCATATTTTACATGCAGTATAGCAGCATTTACATGCAGTATAGGCAGTATTTACATGCAGTATAGCAGTATTTACATGCATTATAGCAGTATGTTACCATGCAGTATAGCAGTATTTTACATGCAGTATAGCAGTATTTTACATGCAGTTTAGCAGTATGTTACATGCAGTATAGCAGCATTTTACATGCAGTATAGCAGTATTTTACATGCAGTATAGCAGCATTTTACATGCAGTATAGCAGGATTTTACATGCAGTATAGCAGTATTTTACATGCAGTATAGCAGCATTTTACATGCAGTATAGCAGTATTTTACATGCAGTATAGCAGCATTTTACATGCTGTAAAGCAGTATGTTACATGCGGTATAGCAGTATTTTACATGCAGTATAGCAGTATTTTACATGCAGTATAGCAGTAATGTTACATGCAGTATAGCAGCATATTACATGCAGTATAGCAGTATTTTACATGCAGTATAGCAGTATTTTACATGCAGTATAGGCAGCATTTTACATGCAGTATAGCAGTATTTTACATGCAGTATAGCAGCATTTACATGCAGTATAGCAGTATTTTACATGCAGTTTAGCAGTATGTTACATGCAGTATAGCAGCATTTTACATGCAGTATAGCAGTATTTTACATGCAGTATAGCAGCATTTTACATGCAGTATAGCAGGATTTTACATGCAGTATAGCAGCATTTTACATGCAGTATAGCAGCATTTTACATGCAGTATAGCAGTATTTTACATGCAGTATAGCAGCATTTTACATGCTGTAAAGCAGTATGTTACATGCGGTATAGCAGTATTTTACATGCAGTATAGCAGTATTTTACATGCAGTATAGCAGTATGTTACATGCAGTATAGCAGCATTTTACATGCAGTATAGCAGTATTTTAAATGCAGTATAGCAGTATTTTACATGCAGTATAGCATCATTTTACATGCAGTATAGCAGTATTTTACATGCAGTATAGCAGTAGCATTTTACATGCAGTATAGCAGCATTTTACATGCAGTATAGCAGTATTTTACATGCAGTATAGCAGTATTTTACATGCAGTATAGCATCATTTTACATGCAGTATAGCAGTATTTTACATGCAGTATAGCAGCATTTTACATGCAGTATAGCAGTATTTTACATGCAGTATAGCAGCATTTTACATGCAGTATAGCAGTATTTTACATGCAGTATAGCAGCATTTTACATGCAGTATAACAGTATTTTATATGTAGTATAGCAGTATTTTACATGCAGTATAGCAGTATTTTACATGCAGTATAGCAGTATTTTACATGCAGTATAGCAGCATTTTACATGCAGTATAGCATCATTTTACATGCAGTATGGCAGTATTTACATGCAGTATAGCAGCATTTTACATGCAGTATAGCAGGTATGTTACAGGCAGAAGGTAGCAGCATTTACATGCAGTATAGCAGTATTTACATGCAGTATAGCAGCATTTTACATCATATAGCAGCAGTTTACAGCAGTATAGCAGTATTTTACATGCAGTATAGGCAGTAGTATTTTACATGGCAGTATAGCAGTATTTTACATGCAGTATAGCAGTATTTTTACATGCAGTATAGCATCATTTACATTGCAGTATAGCAGTATTTTACAATGCAGTATAGGCAGCATTTTACATGCAGTAATAGCAGTATTTTAAATGCAGTATAGCAGCATTTTACATGCAGTATAGCAGGTATTTTACATGCAGTATAGCAGTATTTTACATGCAGTATAGCATCATTTTACATCAGTATAGCAGTATTTTACATTGTAGTATAGCAGTATTTTACATGCATATAGCATAGCATTTTACATGCAGTATAGCAGTATTTTACATGCAGTATAGCAGTATTTTACATGCAGTATAGCAGTATTTTACATGCAGTATAGCAGGCATTTTGACATGCAGAATAGCAGCATTTTTACATGCAGTAGTAGCAGTATTTTACATGCAGTATAGCAGCATTTTACATGCAGTATAGCAGGCAGTTTCACATGCAGTATAGCAGTCATTTTACATGCAGTATAGCAGCATTTGTACATGCAGTATAGCATCATTTTACATGCAGTATAGCAGTATTTTACATGCAGTATAGCAGCATTTTACATGCAGTATAGCAGCATTTCACATGCAGTATAGCATCATTTTACATGCAGTATAGCAGTATTCTACATGCAGTATAGCAGAATTTTACATGCAGTATAGCAGTATGTTACATGCAGTATAGCAGCATTTTACATGCAGTATAGCAGGATTTTACATGCAGTATAGCAGTATTTTACATGCAGTATAGCAACATTTTACATGCAGTATAGCAGTATTTTACATGCAGTATAGCAGCATTTTACATGCAGTATAGCAGTATGTTACATGCAGTATAGCAGTATTTTACATGCAGTATAGCAGTATGTTACATGCAGTATAGCAGCATTTTACATGCAGTATAGCAGCATTTTACATGCAGTATAGCAGTATTTTACATGCAGTATAGCAGCATTTTACATGCAGTATAGCAGTATTTTACATGCAGTATAGCAGTATTTTACATGCAGTATAGCAGTATGTTACATGCAGTATAGCAGCATTTTACATGCATTATAGCAGTATGTTACATGCAGTATAGCAGTATTTTACATGCAGTATAGCAGCATTTTACCTGCAGTATAGCAGTATTTTACATGCAGTATAGCAGCATTTTACATGCAGTATAGCAGTATGTTGCATGCAGTATAGCAGTATTTTACATGCAGTATAGCAGCATTTTACATGCAGTATAGCAGTATTTTACATGCAGTATAGCAGCATTTTACATGCAGTATAGCAGTATTTTACATGCAGTATAGCAGCATTTTACATTTTACATGCAGTAAAGCAGTATTTTACATGCAATGTAGCAGCATTTTACATGCAGTATAGCAGTATTTTACATGCAGTATAGCAGTAGCATTTTACATGCAGTATAGCAGTATTTTACATGCAGTATAGCAGTATTTTACATGCAGTATAGCAGTGTTTTACATGCTGTATAGCAGCATTTTACATGCAGTATAGCATCATTTTACATGCAGTATAGCAGTATTTTACATGCAGTATAGCAGTATTTTACATGCAGTATAGCAGCATTTTACATGCAGTATAGCAGTATTTTACATGCTGTATAGCAGCATTTTACATGCAGCATAGCAGTATTTTACATGAAGCATAGCAGGATTTTACATGCACTATAGCAGTATTTTACATGCAGTATAGCAGCATTTTACATGCAGTATAGCAGTATTTTACATGCAGTGTAGCAGCATTTTACATGCAGTATAGCAGTATTACATGCAGTATAGCAGTATTTTACATGCAGTATAGCAGCATTTTACATGCAGTAAAGCAGTATGTTACATGCAGTATAGCAGCATTTTACATGCAGTATAGCAGTATTTTACATGCAGTATAGCAGCATTTTACATGCAGTATAGCAGTATTTTACATGCAGTATAGCAGTATTTTACATGCAGTATAGCAGTATGTTACATGCAGTATAGCAGTATTTTACATGCAGTATAGCAGTATTTTACATGCAGTTTAGCAGTATGTTACATGCAGTATAGCAGCATTTTACATGCAGTATAGCAGTGTTTTACATGCTGTATAGCAGCATTTTACATGCAGTATAGCATCATTTTACATGCAGTCTAGCTGTATTTTACATGCAGTATAGCAATATTTTACATGCAGTATAGCAGCATTTTACATGCAGTATAGCAGTATGTTACATGCAGTATAGCAGCATTTTACATGCAGTATAGCAGTATTTTACATGCAGTATAGCAGCATTTTACCTGCAGTATAGCAGTATTTTACATGCAGTATAGCAGTATTTTACATGCAGTATAGCAGTATGTTACATGCAATATAGCAGTATTTTACATGCAGTTTAGCAGTATGTTACATGCAGTATAGCAGCATTTTACATGCAGTATAGCAGTATTTTACATGCAGTATAGCAGCATTTTACATGCAGTATAGCAGGATTTTACATGCAGTATAGCAGCATTTTACATGCAGTACAGCAGCATTTTACATGCAGTATTGCACGTATTTTACATGCAGTGTAGCAGCATTTTACATGCTGTAAAGCAGTATGTTACATGCGGTATAGCAGTATTTTACATGCAGTATAGCAGTATTTTTACATGCAGTATAGCAGTATGTTACAAGCAGTATAGCAGCATTTACATGCAGTTATAGAGCAGTATTTTAAATGCAGTATAGCAGTATTTTACATGCAGTATAGCAGCATTTTACATGCAGTATAGCAGTTATTTTACCATGCAGTATAGCAGTATTTTACATGCAGTATAGCAGGATTTTACATGCAGTATAGCAGTATTTTACATGCGTAAAGCATCATTTTACATGCAGTTATAGCGAGTATTTTACATGCAGTATAGCAGTAGCATTTTACATGCAGTATAGACAGCATTTTACATGCAGTATAGCAGTATTTTACATGCAGTATAGCAGCATTTTACATGCAGTATAGCAGTATTTTTACATGCAGTATAGCAGTAGTTTACATGCAGTATAGCAGTATTTTACATGCAGTATAGCAGCATTTTTACATGCAGTATAGCATCATATTTACATGCAGTATAGCAGGATTTTACATTGCAGTTAGCAGCATTTTACATGCAGTATAGCATCATTTTACATAGCAGTATAAGCAGGTATTTTACATCATAGCAGCATTATTACCATGCAGTAATAAGCTGCATTTACATGCAGTATAGCAGCTTTGTTACATGCAGTATAGCAGATTTACTATGCAGTGATAGCAGCTATTTTACTTGCATATAGGCAGAATGTTACATGCAGTATAGCAGTATTTACATGTACAGTATAGCCAGCATTTACAATGCAGATATAGCAGTATTTTACATGCAGTATAGCAGCATATTACATGCAGTATAGCTGTATGTTACATGCAGTATAGCAGTATTTTTACATTGCAGTATAAGTAGTATGTTACATGCAGTATAGCAGCATTTTACATGCAGTATAGCAGCATTTTACATGCAGTATAGCAGTATTTTACATGCAGTATAGCATCATTTTACATGCAGTATAGCAGTATGTTACATGCAGTATAGCAGTATTTTACATGCAGTATAGCAGTATGTTACATGCAGTATAGCAGCATTTTACATGCAGTATAGCAGTATTTTACATGCAGTATAGCAGCATTTTACCTGCAGTATAGCAGTATTTTACATGCAGTATAGCAGCATTTTACATGCAGTATAGCAGTATGTTACATGCAGTATAGCAGTATTTTACATGCAGTATAGCAGCATTTTACATGCAGTATAGCAGTATTTATATGCAGTATAGCAGCATTTTACATGCAGTATAGCAGTATTTTACATGCAGTATAGCAGCATTTTACATTTTACATGCAGTAAAGCAGTATTTTACATGCAGTGTAGCAGTATTTTACATGCAGTATAGCAGCATTTTACATGCAGTATAGCAGTATGTTACATGCAGTATAGCAGCATTTTACATGCAGTATAGCAGTATTTTACATGCAGTATAGCAGCATTTTACATGCAGTATAGCAGGATTTTACATGCAGTATAGCAGTATTTTACATGCAGTATAGCAGCATTTTACATGCAGTATAGCAGTATTTTACATGCAGTATAGCAGCATTTTACATGCAGTATAGCAGTATGTTACATGCAGTATAGCAGTATTTTACATGCAGTATAGTAGTATGTTACATGCAGTATAGCAGCATTTTACATGCAGTATAGCAGCATTTTACATGCAGTATAGCAGTATTTTACATGCAGTATAGCATCATTTTACATGCAGTATAGCAGTATGTTACATGCAGTATAGCAGTATTTTTCATTCAGTATAGCAGTATGTTACATGCAGTATAGCAGCATTTTACATGCAGTATAGCAGCATTTTACATGCAGTATAGCAGTATTTTACATGCAGTATAGCAGCATTTTACCTGCAGTATAGCAGTATTTTACATGCAGTATAGCAGCATTTTACATGCAGTATAGCAGTATGTTACATGCAGTATAGCAGTATTTTACATGCAGTATAGCAGCATTTTACATGCAGTATAGCAGTATTTTACATGCAGTATAGCAGCATTTTACATGCAGTATAGCAGTATTTTACATGCAGTATAGCAGCATTTTACATTTTACATGCAGTAAAGCAGTATTTTACATGCAGTGTAGCAGCATTTTACATGCATTATAGCAGTATTTTACATGCAGTATAGCAGTAGCATTTTACATGCAGTATAGCAGTATTTTACATGCAGTATAGCAGTATTTTACATGCAGTATAGCAGTGTTTTACATGCTGTATAGCAGCATTTTACATGCAGTATAGCATCATTTTACATGCAGTATAGCAGTATTTTACATGCAGTATAGCAGTATTTTACATGCAGTATAGCAGCATTTTACATGCAGTATAGCAGTATTTTACATGCTGTATAGCAGCATTTTACATGCAGCATAGCAGTATTTTACATGCAGCATAGCAGGATTTTACATGCACTATAGCAGTATTTTACATGCAGTATAGCAGCATTTTACATGCAGTATAGCAGTATTTTACATGCAGTGTAGCAGCATTTTACATGCAGTATAGCAGTATTTTACATGCAGTATAGCAGCATTTTACATGCTGTAAAGCAGTATGTTACATGCGGTATAGCAGTATTTTACAAGCAGTATAGCATTATTTTACATGCAGTATAGCAGTATGTTACATGCAGTATAGCAGCATTTTACATGCAGTATAGCAGTATTTTAAATGCAGTATAGCAGTATTTTACATGCAGTATAGCAGCATTTTACATGCAGTATAGCAGTATTTTACATGCAGTATAGCAGTATTTTACATGCAGTATAGCAGGATTTTACATGCAGTATAGAAGTATTTTACATGCAGTATAGCATCATTTTACATGCAGTATAGCAGTATTTTACATGCAGTATAGCAGTAGCATTTTACATGCAGTATAGCAGCATTTTACATGCAGTATAGCAGTATTTTACATGCAGTATAGCAGTATTTTACATGCAGTATAGCAGTATTTTACATGCAGTATAGCAGCATTTTACATGCAGTATAGCAGTATTTTACATGCAGTATAGCAGCATTTTACATGCAGTATAGCAGTATTTTACATGCAGTATAGCAGCATTTTACATGCAGTATAGCAGTATTTTACATGCAGTATAGCATCATTTTACATGCAGTATAGCAGTATTTTACATGTAGTATAACAGTATTTTACATGCAGCATAGCAGTAGCATTTTACATGCAGTATAGCAGTATTTTACATGCAGTATAGCAGTATTTTACATGCAGTATAGCAGTATTTTACATGCAGTATAGCAGCATTTTACATGCAGTATAGCATTATTTTACATGCAGTATGGCAGTATTTTACATGCAGTATAGCAGCATTTTACATGCAGTATAGCAGTATGTTACATGCAGTATAGCAGCATTTTACATGCAGTATAGCAGTATTTTACATGCAGTATAGCAGCATTTTACATGCAGTATAGCAGGATTTTACATGCAGTATAGCAGCATTTTACATGCAGTATAGCAGTAGTTTACATGCAGTATAGCAGCATTTTACATGCAGTATAGCAGCATTTTACATGCAGTATAGCAGGATTTTACATGCAGTATAGCAGTATTTTACATGCAGTATAGCATCATTTTACATGCAGTATAGCAGTATTTTACATGCAGTATAGCAGTATTTTACATGCAGTATAGCAGTAGCATTTTACATGCAGTATAGCAGTATTTTACATGCAGTATAGCAGTATTTTACATGCAGTATAGCAGTATTTTACATGCAGTATAGCATAATTTTACATGCAGTATAGCAGTATTTTACATGCAGTATAGCAGCATTTTACATGCAGTATAGCAGTATTTTAAATGCAGTATAGCAGCATTTTACATGCAGTATAGCAGTATTTTACATGCAGTATAGCAGTATTTTACATGCAGTATAGCATCATTTTACATGCAGTATAGCAGTATTTTACATGTAGTATAGCAGTATTTTACATGCAGTATAGCAGCATTTTACATGCATTATAGCAGGATTTTACATGCAGTATAGCAGTATTTTACATGCAGTATAGCAGCATTTTACATGCAGTATAGCAGTATTTTAAATGCAGTATAGCAGCATTTTACATGCAGTATAGCAGTATTTTACATGCAGTATAGCAGTATTTTACATGCAGTATAGCATCATTTTACATGCAGTATAGCAGTATTTTACATGTAGTATAGCAGTATTTTACATGCAGTATAGCAGTAGCATTTTACATGCAGTATAGCAGTATTTTACATGCAGTATAGTATCATTTTACATGCAGTATAGCAGTATTTTACATGCAGTATAGCAGTATTTTACATGCAGTATAGCAGCATTTTACATGCAGTATAGCAGCATTTTACATGCAGTATAGCAGTATTTTACATGCAGTATAGCAGCATTTTACATGCAGTATAGCAGTATTTTACATGCAGTATAGCAGTAGTTTACATGCAGTATAGCAGTATTTTACATGCAGTATAGCAGCATTTTACATGCAGTATATCATCATTTTACATGCAGTATAGCAGTATTTTACATGCAGTATAGCAGCATTTTACATGCAGTATAGCAGCATTTTACATGCAGTATAGCATCATTTTACATGCAGTATAGCAGTATTTTACATGCAGTATAGCAGCATTTTACATGCAGTATAGCAGTATGTTACATGCAGTATAGCAGCATTTTACATGCAGTATAGCAGTATTTTACATGCAGTATAGCAGCATTTTACATGCAGTATAGCAGGATTTTACATGCAGTATAGCAGTATTTTACATGCAGTATAGCAGCATTTTACATGCAGTATAGCAGTATTTTACATGCAGTATAGCAGCATTTTAAAAGCAGTATAGCAGTATGTTACATGCAGTATAGCAGTATTTTACATGCAGTATAGTAGTATGTTACATGCAGTATAGCAGCATTTTACATGCAGTATAGCAGCATTTTACATGCAGTATAGCAGTATTTTACATGCAGTATAGCATCATTTTACATGCAGTATAGCAGTATGTTACATGCAGTATAGCAGTATTTTACATGCAGTATAGCAGTATGTTACATGCAGTATAGCAGCATTTTACATGCAGTATAGCAGCATTTTACATGCAGTATAGCAGTATTTTACATGCAGTATAGCAGCATTTTACATGCAGTATAGCAGTATGTTACATGCAGTATAGCAGTATTTTACATGCAGTATAGCAGCATTTTACATGCAGTATAGCAGTATTTTACATGCAGTATAGCAGCATTTTACATGCAGTATAGCAGTATTTTACATGCAGTATAGCAGCATTTTACATTTTACATGCAGTAAAGCAGTATTTTACATGCAGTGTAGCAGCATTTTACATGCAGTATAGCAGTATTTTACATGCAGTATAGCAGTAGCATTTTACATGCAGTATAGCAGTATTTTACATGCAGTATAGCAGTATTTTACATGCAGTATAGCAGTGTTTTACATGCTGTATAGCAGCATTTTACATGCAGTATAGCATCATTTTACATGCAGTATAGCATTATTTTACATGCAGTATAGCAGTATTTTACATGCAGTATAGCAGCATTTTACATGCAGTATAGCAGTATTTTACATGCTGTATAGCAGCATTTTACATGCAGCATAGCAGTATTTTACATGCAGCATAGCAGGATTTTACATGCAGTATAGCAGTATTTTACATGCAGTATAGCAGCATTTTACATGCAGTATAGCAGTATTTTACATGCAGTGTAGCAGCATTTTACATGCAGTATAGCAGTATTTTACATGCAGTATAGCAGAATTTTACATGCAGTATAGCAGCATTTTACATGCAGTATAGCAGTATGTTACATGCAGTATAGCAGCATTTTACATGCAGTATAGCAGTATTTTACATGCAGTATAGCAGCATTTTACATGCAGTATAGCAGTATTTTACATTCAGTATAGCAGTATTTTACATGCAGTATAGCAGTATGTTACATGCAGTATAGCAGTATTTTACATGCAGTATAGCAGTATTTTACATGCAGTTTAGCAGTATGTTACATGCAGTATAGCAGCATTTTACATGCAGTATAGCAGTATTTTACATGCAGTATAGCAGCATTTTACATGCAGTATAGCAGGATTTTACATGCAGTATAGCAGTATTTTACATGCAGTATAGCAGCATTTTACATGCAGTATAGCAGTATTTTACATGCAGTATAGCAGCATTTTACATGCAGTAAAGCAGTATGTTACATGCGGTATAGCAGTATTTTACATGCAGTATAGCAGTATTTTACATGCAGTATAGCAGTATGTTACATGCAGTATAGCAGCATTTTACATGCAGTATAGCAGTATTTTAAATGCAGTATAGCAGTATTTTACATGCAGTATAGCAGCATTTTACATGCAGTATAGCAGTATTTTACATGCAGTATAGCAGCATTTTACATGCAGTAAAGCAGTATGTTACATGCGGTATAGCAGTATTTTACATGCAGTATAGCAGTATTTTACATGCAGTATAGCAGTATGTTACATGCAGTATAGCAGCATTTTACATGCAGTATAGCAGTATTTTACATGCAGTATAGCAGCATTTTACATGCAGTATAGCAGGATTTTACATGCAGTATAGCAGTATTTTACATGCAGTATAGCAGCATTTTACATGCAGTATAGCAGTATTTTACATGCAGTATAGCAGCATTTTACATGCAGTAAAGCAGTATGTTACATGCGGTATAGCAGTATTTTACATGCAGTATAGCAGTATTTTACATGCAGTATAGCAGTATGTTACATGCAGTATAGCAGCATTTTACATGCAGTATAGCAGCATTTTACATGCAGTAAAGCAGTATGTTACATGCGGTATAACAGTATTTTACATGCAGTATAGCAGCATTTTACATGCAGTATAGCAGTATTTTACATGCAGTTTAGCAGTATGTTACATGCAGTATAGCAGCATTTTACATGCAGTATAGCAGTATTTTACATGCAGTATAGCAGCATTTTACATGCAGTATAGCAGGATTTTACATGCAGTATAGCAGTATTTTACA